>NW_010303738.1:0-3369 GCF_000700745.2 Antrostomus carolinensis
AAGCCAGAATTACTGCACCACAGTGCTTCTCCACCCCTTCCTCCCCCAAAAAATACCCTACCCTGGGGCTTAGCCCTTGGCAAAGCATCCCCCCCTCTCCTCCGGGGCTGCTCGGGTGCCCCCCAGCTCTCCACGGCTCCCCAGGCAGGGTTCCTGAGCGCTGACACAGGATGCTGAGCAGGGAGCGTGCGGTGCCTTCCCCCCCCCAGGAGAGGAGGGACGGTCAGGTCACACCAGGTCACATCCAGCCAGGAGAGAGCAAGAGCATCCGGAGTGAAATCCGGAGCCTGCTGTGGCCCCTCGCTGCCCATCACCTCCCAGTCCCGCCAGCTTCCTCCAGCCTCTGGCTGGGGGCTGGCCCAGGCCGCCCGTACTGTCCCAGGCCAGCCGTACATCCACCCCTTTAAAGGCTGAGATGATTCACACCATTAACACTCCCTTATTGGCAAGAGCCAGTTTGAAATAATTCCCTCTCTCCAGAAGGTATCCCTGAAGGGAGCCACAGCTCATCCACCCGGAGCTGCAACCGGCCATCGCTCCCGGACAATTACAGCAGGAGAAAAGTGAAAGCCTGCTGCTCACCCTCCTCCCCCAGCACTGCCCGGCCAGCCCAGCCACCGCGCTCCCAGCTTCCTCCGCCGGCATCTATCCCACCTTCCTAAGGGATTTTCCCAGCACCTCATCCCTCCTGGGCTCTCAGGGGACCTAATCTGATCTGGAAGGGGGTTGCAGCAGCCCAAGCAAGTGCTTCCACCAGCTCATTGCTATTCTAGGAAGGTGAGGATCCTGCCATCTTGCCATTAAGTCATATCCTCCTCAATCCCATGAGGTAGTTTCCATAGGAGTCACCCTCTCTTCCAAGCAATGGAAGTTTTTATTTTTATCTGGCTTATTTATGTACTTCTCTTCCCTCTGTCAGCATTGGTCTGGGCAGCAGGTTTGGGTCGTGAGCTTCTCCTCAAGCTCATTCCCAATTCCTTGCTCAGCAGTGCCATCCCATCACTCTCACCTCTGCAGCAATCAAAAGGCAGCACCATGACGAGAAAGAAAAGTCCAGGGATCAAAAAAGCACAATGGAACAGATAAATTAAGGAAAACAGACCCTGTTTAAGTAAAAATTATTATAGGAATAAAAAAAAAGACACCAAGGGAGGAAAAAAAGCAAAACAAAGAGGAGAAGAGTTGGTTCCAAAAGTTACACAGCATCGTCATGACGGGTGTTTTTCGATTTGAGACTCATTTTCCAGTGGAGGTGCAGACCCCTCTGTAACGAGCCAAAGATCACTGGCACTCATTTTTTCCAGCCCCCTCAGCAGTAGCAGCCCACAGCTCCCCAGGGACACGGAGGTCCCAGGGAGCAAGCACCACGCGGTATAAACACACGGCCATGGGAACAAGCAAAGCTCACGTTGGCACAGCAGAGACAGCTCCAGCAGCCGACGGAGCTGGACTCTTTCCAGGACACGGCCCCATGGTTATCACCTGGTTAAGTGAGAGCTTGCTCACCTCAGATAGCTCTGCAGAGAGGTCACACCAGCCAGAAGGAGCTGCGTTGGCATCTCTGGGTAGTCTCTGCTGTATTTTCAGAGGCCAACAGCAATTAAGGTGTTGCACAACTCTCTTCTCTAGGAGATAGAATAGATACAAGCGCGGCTGGTGATCTCTGCCACAGGGATTTGTGTGAGCAGGGACACGGGGGCCACACGAACCAAGGGGACCAGATGCTCTTCCAGCACTTGGGTGCCCAGAAAACCTTTAGATACACCAATATCAACGCCCTGACAGCCAACAGCAGGAGCGCCCCAATCCAATGTTGGTGCTCAGGAGCTGACTGCAAGCCCAGGACAAGACAACCCACTTCCATGGAGATGCTGCTGGTGAACATGGAGCAGGACTGCAGCCCTCCCTCTCTTGCCTTGGGAAGGAAGCTGCACTTGTTGGGGAGCAGGAAGACATCTCCATCCCCCAGCCCAGCTTTTGATTGTGAGAGCAACCTGTGCCCTTGGAGCAGGCTGTCACTTCTGCAAGGGAGCTGGAGCAGAGCTCGGGGGAAAGTCCTCCATAGCCACCCTCCTCCCTCCCACTGCTCTCCTCTCACTGGAGAGGTCCCAAGGTGACCGTGTCTCCCACCCAGCAGCCACGCTGTCACGTTCTCCCAGAGAGCACTTGTACCAGTGAAGAAGGGACAGGCTCTTCCTGTCACCTCCCAAAGGTCATCAAGCGGAAAGAAATGTCTCATCACACCATTTCCTTGGTGTCATCTACCAGCCTAAAATGGTTCGTCACCATTAACTGCAATTATCAAGAAAGTTAAGATGGCAGGACTTTCGCTTTTACAGAAGAGCAGGGAGCTCCTAACTCATACACAAACCAGCAGAGCTCCCAGAACAGAAGGCTGGGAGCTCCGAGGAGCCCATCACAAGTCCTCCCCTTGTTGCCTTCCTACTGCTCTGGGAGGACTGAGCTCAACACCTCCAGTTCTCACCAAAAGAAGGTGTAAAATCCCCACTGTCCCAACAGAGCCGCCTCCCAACATGCTTATTCCAGCCACGCCAGAAAAAGCAGAGAGCTTCACCTTGGTCATCGCTCATCTCCCACCCCACTCCCCAGCTCTCCCACCCCAGCCAGGCCCCTGGGGTTCAGCCAGATATCCCACCAGGCTGCGTTTCACAGCACACAAACATCCTCCTTAACTCGCCAGAGATGCAACCCTCAGTTGAAAAGTTCATTAATTAGGAGCAGAGAAGCCTCTAGTGAATCTCCCAGTAAGAAGCAGGGGGAAAAAAAAAGGCAACCCCCCACAATTCAGTGTAATGACGATGCCTCAGGGCTCTCCACTCTGCTGTGAAGCAGAGGCCAAACTTCTCTCCCCACCCAGAAGAGCAGGAACTTTAACCCAGTTACAGTTTTACTGATAAAGAAAAAAAAAAAAAAAGAAAAAAAAAAAAAGCAAGTAGTCCTGATATTCATCATGTTGGCTATTTCACAAGTCAAGGCACTGAAAAATCTGTCTGGCAGAACAGCAGCTGGCTGTGAGCACAGCCCGTGCGTGGGGAGTCCCACTCGCATGACCCCAGCCCCAGACCTTTGAGCCAGCGAAGCCACAAGCCAGCCCTGGGCCTGGGACTGCACCCAGCTGCTCTTCGGGGATTTAGCAACCGCTTTCCACCCACGGACAGTGACTCTGCACATTAGGGACTTTCTGAGTAAGACCTCAAATGCCACGGCAGCTCCAAGCCCTGGGAAGCGGCTGCAGGCGGAGGAGCAGCAGGAGCACCTGGAAGGTCCTGGGAAGGACTCCAGTTGCCTTGACAGAAGTTTCCTTTCTTCCCGGCTCTCAGAGGAGCTGGACTCCAACCCAGCCCAAGC
>NW_010303738.1:3394-3840 GCF_000700745.2 Antrostomus carolinensis
AGACATGCACCAACCACACCCGGCTGCTGCCTGCCCTCCTCCCCCCAAAGCCAAGCAGGGGAACAAACAGTGACCAGGCTGAATATACACTTGAAAATATTTAATACGTGTTGTACACGTAGAATTACATTTTATACAAAACAAGATACGTCACCGAAAGAAGAACACTGTACAAAAATCCCTACGGGAGCCCCAAGCCTTTATACAACAAAGACCGGGAGTTACCAAGCCTAACAAACAGGCTCAAGGACTTTCCATCAGAGCGTCTGTAAACTTCGTTTCTCTCAATAAACACTTTTAAAAAGCACCATGTAATAGTTCTGACCTAAAACCTTTCCAAAATAGAGACTTTATTTAATAAATTTAATACTTTCCAAGCTTAAAATATTACCCTCTGGGAGCAGCCCCGGTGTCAGCGACAGCCGGGCAGCCTCCTCCGGGCGGCG
>NW_010303739.1:0-787 GCF_000700745.2 Antrostomus carolinensis
CAGGCAGCCCGACAGGTTACAGTCACCCGGGGCAGCGCGTGCCGTACAACAAAACACACAAAAATATCCTTTTTTCTGCCCTGGTTTCACACTCCCGGGGGAGGCGGGCGTGTGTGGCCCTGCAGCCCCTGAAGACTGGCTCGGGAAAAGGGCAGCCAGCGCAGCGGCCGAGCAAAGGTCACCTCCTCAAAGGCAACAAAACAATCGCTCCCGACCTTTAAAACTAACTCCGGGAATACGTAACGCTGGCTGTAGTAAAAGCTGGGTGAGTACCTGTCAAGCAGGAGGGGTTCTAGAGACTATACTTCATCCATGCACTGTCAAAAGGCATTTTCCATCATTAATCTACCTCTAAAAACATGCACTTTAGGGTAATAGCGATTCCCAGCAGATTTGCAGACGAGCCATTTCATGTCATCCATTGACAAGAAAGAGATGGCAGTACATTAATTAAAGATTTTATCAGGCAGTTAGGAGAAACAAGCAGCAGGGAAACTGAGTTCATGCAAAAATGAGAGCACACAGCAGATATGCACATGGTAAACTTCATTTTAACTTGTTTACAAAATTGACAAAAAAAAAAAAATCACCTTGTAAACTTATTCACATTTGTTGGAGCTCACAGAACTGGTTGTACTCGCATGCTGAAATAAAGATTGTCAAGCCTCGTCTCACCCTGGATGACATCCAAGTGAGTTGACCCTTAACAGCAGAAACCAACTCGGTACGGAACGAGATTTAAAGCTTGCGGTGCGAGCGAGTTTCTCTGGCGCTTGGGTACCGCCAG
>NW_010303739.1:824-4660 GCF_000700745.2 Antrostomus carolinensis
TCAAGCATCAGAGCTGGATGTAATTTGAAAGCGATGATGATGAACTTGGGGCATCGTCTCACCGAGTGTGGTCCACAGGGGCCATCGATTGCCTCAGAAACGTAAGCGGTAGAGAGCAAGATGGGGTTTATAAAGTGTAATGTAATACTTTGTCATTTCCTGAAATTTGCCCCATATTCAAAGGCCTCAAAAGAGCACGGACCCTGTTCCTAAATAAGAGCATTCAGAGGAATAGGGAGAAGGGGTGGGGAGAGAGGAGATGCACAGTATTTTTTTGTTACATCAACAAAAGCCAAACATTTTCCAAAATGACCAGCTTTTTAGCCCTCTGCCATCAAATCCACCTTTCTGAATTGCAAAAGCGTAGCTTTCCCCAGCTCTAGGACACGCTGCATCAACTGCAGAAGGACAAAATGGAAGTAAACTGAAAATACACTTGGAAACATTTTTTTTGGTAACCACTTTTTCTGGTTTCACTCTCAGACCTCAGGTTTCAGAAATGGAAGCAAACAGACATCGGTTTAAGATTTCTGAGACACCCACACATTTCAATACCAGTCAGATCGCAAAAGCAATAGGTTTGAACAAGAATGACTTTGAGATAAACCAAACCTTGTCAGTTGTATTCCAAGGAATGAACCAACTTAACACACACCTGGCGAGGAACAACCTTTTAAAATCACACAAGAGCTCGACTCTGCTCTCAAAGGCAGGAGAACTCTCACCCAGGCTCTTCTCCCCAGCAGCGCCATCCAGCACAAATGGGTTAACAGAGTTAACATTGCTAAACCTAGGAAGATTTTTGGTATCGTGTCCCCTCTCCTTTTCCCCTGGACAGAAGCCCAGCGCTGGGGACTGCAGAAAACAACTAGTCCCAAATGGTAAAGCAATTACAGTTAATAAAAATTCTTTGCTTTCTATACTGAACCAGGCTGCTTTTAGAAAGCATTTTAACAATTAGAAATTATATATTACAAAGTTACTGAGGAAAAAAGAGATGAACTATGACCTTTTTAGACGTTGAGGTACATGAACAGCAATTGGGTTATCAGTCTCCAGACCCTGGATGCAACCAGAGTTAAAAAATAATCCAAACCGTGCGACTGAATACCACCAACGTCCTTGGAAGACATCTTGTACATCCCTAACAGCCAGCTGCTTTCGACAGCGTCGGACGGGATTCAGCTTCAACCACACCGCTCCGACGGATTCTCAGTGTCGATGATCACTTAAAGCTGGTCTGAATTGAGCAAACTTGGAAAAAAAAAATATGAGTGAAGTATAAATAATTTCACAAACTGTTTTGTGCAAATTTTTTTTATTTCCACATTTATATCACAATGTGTCCACTTAAAGGACCAAATAGCAAAGTTGCTCCCTTCTGCATCCCGAGAACACAGAAGTCTAGTTACTGTACATTCACTAAGGCTCTTTGTTTTTGCAAATTGCGTTTATGATGGATATCCATAAGGCAAACAATATCTAAAGGAATGGTAACAAGTATATTTCCAGCATACAAACAGGCTTCCTTTTTCCCTCTCACAGTACAGTTACAAACTTGTAGCACCCTCATTACATTTAGATTCTAGAAAAGGTGATTTTTCCTTTTTTTTTTTCTTTTTTTTTCTTTTTTTTTTTCCTAGAAGTTTGCAGGAAGGGAAAAGGAGGAAAAATATTTGGCTGGTGGTGGTGGTGGGATCAAAAATATCGTTAAACATCTAGTTTTTGCAGCATTTCTCAGAGACTGGATTTAAACTGAAACCAGACTAAAATATGTGGATGCCTATGGAATGTTGAGCTGAAGCTGGTCTCCCAGCCTGCAGTGCAACACCTGCCGTTTAAAACCCAATCTCCGTACCACATGACTTTAAAGAAAAAAAAACAAAACAACGCAATCATGTTCAGAGATGTGATACAAATAAAACTACAGTTTTTGCACATTGTCTCTCTTGAATATCTCACTGCCAAATAAAAACCCAAATCAAGTCAAATAAATAGATGCATATTTTGTTAAGGTAACTTCCACAATTTTCTCTGTACCTGCCTGTAATAAGATTCCGGCATTCAGAAAGTGCTGGAAATCCTCTTCACTTCTTGGGGACTAACACTTTTTTATAGCTGGCTCGCTATAGAGTTTTGAACTCAATTTATCAACCTTCGTATGCCTTCCTTTGCAATTGTTAGTAAACTGGTAGCAGCATTTCACAAAAGGAGAATTTAAAGGAAAGAGCTGTAAAGAACCAGCTCCCTCACCCCCCCTCTGCTCGTTGGGCCTGTTTCTCCAGGACAGGAGGTTTTCTCCATCTTTAAGTGGCATAGTGTCTGCCATTTTTGCTAACTGCAGATGTAAAAAGCATTTATTTTTATTTTTATTTTTTTTTAGCAAAACTGTACTCAGTCTAGGCAGACGTAAGGCAGGATGTTCAATCTACCATCATCCCCGTGTGGATCTAAAGATATGCACTGTGTCCAATCATACCAGTTACCCTGTGTGTCATAACAACCGTTCACGCCTGGCCAGTTATGTTCACATATTCTGTCGAGGTCATCACTTGTGACCTCTCTTGTGACCCCAGGCAAGTCTGTAGGTTTGCTGTTAGGAGCTAGAACGTGAGTCTTTCTAGCCTCTTTTCTAGTGCTTTCCTCCTGCTTTAAATATTCAGACATGAAGTAGTGAGCTCCTGGAGTCTGTACTCCTGATGAAGACAGCAAGCTACTCTGTCTGTTTAAATATGACTGAATTATTTCATTTCTGGATAATTCTTTCCAGTTCGTTTGTTCAAAAGGGCTTTGCAGGTTGGGTTTTTGCTCCTGCTTTTCTGTTTCTGTCCTGTGCTGTTCAGTAAGTGCAGGGATTTCTACCTGCAAAGGATCTTTCTGTGTTAAAGGTTTTATCTGTCCTGTCATGGGATCAAAAGTGAGTTTTCTCTCTTTTAATCTCACAGGTTTCACACCCCCTTCTGTCACGTGCCCATCCAAGTTGACTGTATAGTCTCTGGGTCGGTACCTTTTCTTCTTTTTACTATCGGAACCTGAAGCAGCATCATCACTGTCCATTTTTGAAGTGTCCTGTGAAAAGCCCATGTGTGGCGTGAGAGATTCCCCAGGGTGGGAGCTGGTTTTGCAGCTGGGAGACGTGTGCTGTTGAAGCGTCCCTGCTGTATGCCGGTGCTGGCTTTCAGAAGGTACCGGCTGGTCCTGCCAGTGCTGAGATACCTCCGTCACTGATTGCTGAGGGAACTCCAGTCTTTTTGCTGACATTGGAGGTGTTGATGGTTGCATCAAGGATGGTGGCGGTGATGGCACCTGTGCAGCGTCTAAGAACTGAGACCTTTGAGATGGATTAGGCATTAAATCCTTTGGTGAGTACGTCATATGTTGCTGAGGAAAAGTATCATGCCTAATATTTCTAGGGCTAAACGAGGAACAGCGAGGACTCTTAGGTTGGTGTGGTCCTGTGGTTTCTTCCGACTTATCAAGCTGCTGAAGCACTGCAGTCTTTAATAACGAGGAAGTGCTTGAAGGTTTTACAAGTCCTGGAGAACTGGTGTGAGGTTTTACAGCATTTACTGGGATCTTACTGAGTTTATCGTTTTCACTGAGTTCTGTCCTGCTGCTCTCAGGCCCTGCGTGTAGATTTACGTCTACAGGACTAGGAAAATTTTCAGGACTACCTCCAATTCCGTTCGTTGGAGGGGGCGAAGAGTTTTGTAATACTTCATGACTAGCTTTGGAGACTTTTGGGGGAGGAGGGCCCTGATGCCCATCCCTGTGGTCACCTTTCCTTTTTCGATTTCCCAATTTCTCTGGTTTTGGAGAATTTAATTTCTGGATAT
>NW_010303739.1:4689-23806 GCF_000700745.2 Antrostomus carolinensis
CCAGCCACAGCAGGAAGTTGCGCTTCTGGTTTGCAGTTGTGAGCACCACCATTTGCTGATCCAGGTGGATTCGGTAACCCTCTTGGCACTGGTTCATTCTGGGTGACAGGTTCTATCAACTTTTGCCAATTCCGCAACAATTTCTTGGCACGTTTGGCAAGTTCCTCATTGGATGTTTTCTTCCTCACCTCATTGATAAGCCTCCCAAGTCTCGTTTCCTATAAAGAAAGAAAAAGTTGTTTTACAAACAGGTATCGTGCTAAACAAAGTGCTGAAGGTGCATTTCTGCTTTGGAAAGCTCACTCTAAAAAACACCTAGTTAAAAACCACTACAGATTTAAGTGCTGAATTAATCTTTTTGGAAAGGATTAGTCCAGTTGGTCCAGTGCTCTGCCACAGAGCACAAAACCCTCTGTATGTTTCAAGTCACCCTGTCTTTCTTCCCTGGCTAAAGCACCAGAGCCATTAGCTGGGAAAGACATCAGAAAGGAATTCTTTAATCAGCAAAAATCCTGAGAATAAAGGTGCAAGTTCAGATTTGAAGGGAAACGCAGCACACAAGGCAGAAAAGTTATGTGTTTATCATAAGGAAAGTGTAAGATCTGCACAGAAAGAGGCAAGAGAAAAAAAAATCCAGAATCTTTGCCTGTTACAGTCATAGGCTGACGATAAAAATCTCCATTTCACAAACCTGACTAGCCAGAGTGCGACTCATGTCCTACCTTCTTCCTCCATCTCTCCTTTCCCTTCACTCCCCAGTGTCTTGGAAATGTATGAAAGACCGATTTAAACAAGCATTCCCAGGGTGTCCCAAAGTGGTTTCATAAGCGGAAGGAAGTGTTTGATTGTTCCCAAAGCACGTTTGAAAACAAAGAATTGTTCCACAAGTCAGGTTACTTGAGAAAAGCATTTCAAAGGAAAACACAGACCAGACTGCGAGAGAAATATGCAACATGTTGTGATATGTAAGTTGAAATACAGCTGGAGTTATAGTTAAGCAATAGTTAAAAACAAGTCACACCAAGAATTTCATTATAAAACTGGAAAAAAGTTTATAAATTAGCCATAAAAACTTCTTTGGGCTCTAAGAGTGGCCAGTGAGGCTGGAGCTGCTATCCCACCCGCTGCTTCAGCTGTTAACCCACCTAATCTCACCAACCAGCTCAGGCATTGAAACCTGCTTAACTGAACTGAAGATTAATTTTACAGACACAGAGTAACTATATCCCTATTTCAGATTCTTTGGTGCTTGGTCACCAAACATCTCAAAAGGTGATCAGTACTTCAGCAAGCAGTGATGTTGCTGAGTACAACAGAATTAATCAGTAGCAAGTAATGATTAGTTCAGTGCCCTACACAAACAGGAACTGTGCTGCACAGAATACTGATCTGAACCCAGAAAGAATCCCTGTGTACGCACCCAGACGCCAGAAGCAGCACGAGAGGGATAAAATAATATCTGAATTGTGAATTCTTTGCAAACAATCTATTGTTTCAAGAAAAGCTCTTATGGAAATTAGACAGGCAGAGAAAGTCCTTTCATACACACAAAAATCAAGTCATGTTTCGAGGGTGACATACCTCAAGCGCCTCTTTGGTAATGGGATATTTCTCCAGGCTGGAGATGACTTCCAGCACTGCCACCATGTTATGGATCTGCAACAAGGAAGACAAAGTCACTTCATGTTTCATGAACAGGTCTTAGTTATCAGATGTAATTTAAGACCTTCCACTTTATAATTGCTGGAAGTATTAATCACAAAATTGCTATCTCACTGTCTGGCTTTAGGGAGCTGATTGTTCAAAGAATAGGGACAAGGACACTTTACTGACCTAGTTGGAAACTGCAGGAGCTGTAACAAACACACTCTTATGTAAAACTAAAGGAAACATTGGCAATAAAACCAGTGTGACTTACTAGCAAAGTTGTGAGACCCTCAGCCAAGGTATCAGTTAATTGTCCTACAGCCTAACTGGAAACGTAAGAGAACCAAGAAGAGCAACGAGTCAAATCACAAATCTCACATTTATTCCTTTAGATTTACACAAGTCACCATTCCACAACTGTATTCACAACACTGACGCTCCCTGTAGCTACACATCAGGAGTGTAAAAATCCAGGTCTGAACTCCTCCAAGCTGAAGAGCGGAGCCGAAGCAGAGGCTGTGCCAGTAGGTGTCCTCAGACCATCGCCAGCACGGGAGGGACCAAGCGTGGGATACAGCTCCAGCTCCTGACCAGCCACCTCCAACACTCCACCACCATTCAGAATTGCACTTTCCTGGAGGTAAGATGGTGAGGAGCAACTGCAGACGTTTGTGTTACAGCAACAAAGCGTCTGTCGGATTTTCTGATGGGTTTCACCGCGACCGTTCTGCACGCGTGAGTAAGCTGCACACAAAAGCTGTGGCCACAATCTGCAGCCGTTAAGCACGAGTGTGATTTTAATAATTTCTATGAGAAACCCCAGACTACACAGAGATCTCTATTTCCATTACCTGATGGTAAAAGCATCAAAACCCAGAATTTCTAATTCACCTTTGTAGACAGATTTAAAAGATAAGCAAAGGAAAACCTGAATCACAGTCTCATTTATCTCTTAATTTCATTTGTGACTCAACTGGATGTGAACTGCATCTGAGAAAAATCTCACAGCAAGAACCTCCGCAGGGATCCCACATTATCCTAAAGTCTAACCAGGAGCATAATCAGGCAGCCCGACCCTCCCAGCCACACGCTCCGCTGCAAGATTCTTCAATTTAAAAAGACGGCAGGTTTGTAAGAATTCGCTTTTTCAAGTCAACTCTACCCTCCATTAACACACGACAGGAGAATCAGGAGCTGAATTCTCTTCCTTGCAGAAGATCTTGTGCACAGACAATGTTTTTTCCATCACAGCAGGATTGCTTAACATTGGATAAAGCCATCAGTAATTAAACACTTTCCCTGATTTTTTATATTTACTTTTATCAAACTTATTTTTGAAGTCTATACAGGTTTTTAATGATTATAACTTTTACAGGTTGTAAAATCAACTTCAGACTAAAGAATTATCAACATGTCATGGTCTTGTCTTCACTGAACGACAATGCCTCAGTGGATATTTAAAGCCTTACCATCCAGTCAGGTCTGGTAAAACTCCCTGTAAGCTTTAAAGCAGCAATAGCACATATATTTTGACATATTTTATTTCTTACTATTTCCCTTCAGTGCACTGATTTTCTTCCACGCTACAATCCTTGCACTGCCCTCAGTGCCTAGGGAGAATGATTTAGCACCACAGTTTAAGTAACACATAATACAATTTCTTTTCCCCCCTTCGGTTTCTAGAACCACAGCACTTGGAATAGCTCATCCTCAATTCTGGGAGTTTCCAGACAAACATTTTTAGACTTGCAAAACATGATACTCTCCTTCCCAACACACATTTTAGACTCTGAATTACCAGCGTGCAAAGAGGCTCTGTGTACTGCACACACCAATAATCGGGACAATTATTTTTGCAGTTACTGGTAATCCCCAAATATTCATTATCTAAATGACAAACTGATGGGAAAAAAGGATCATTAGTCTATCAAAAGGTCAAGATGCGGAAAGTGATACGCTCATGTACAGACACACCTACAAAGATGAAACTGGTCAGGGAATTTCCAGTAACAGCTTTGCTTTTGTTCTATATACCCCAGTACACGTGTATGGATGCCCCCGGATGCGAAATCACCGACCAGAGCCCAGGTCTACACCAAGACTGATAGACTGTCACTTCACTCCCTCCTCCGAGGGACACATGGTGCCAATTAAGACATCGAAAGCAGCTTTACACCGCGGAGCCTGTGCTCCCTCAACTTCTGGTAAAACACCAAACACCCATTTCAGATTCTTCACACATTTGTAACCAATTGACAACGCGCTGTCGCACGAAGCAGTTGCTGCAAGGAGCACAAAGGCTCACGCTCGAGACATCTGCAAGAAGCTCCTCTCATTTTCCCTTCTTTCTGACCTGCAGGGAAGTGTGGTTCTTTAAAGAAAAAAATAAATATTCCGGCAGGTTCAACAACTTCTCCACCCTCCCCCAGTAGTTTTGTGTAGTTTTCATAGAATCCCAGACTGGTTTGGGTTGGAAGGGACCTTAAAGCTCATCCAGTCCCAACCCCCCTGCCAGCAGCAGGGACACCTTCCACTAGACCAGGTTGCTCAAAGCCTCATCCAGCCTGGCCGAGAACACTTCCAGGGAGGAGCAGCCACAGCTTCCTTGGGCAACCTAACATTCCTCTTGGAATGTTTCATCCAAACTGCCATAAAGAGAAGCTTATAATAAAAATCATATTCAACTATTTCAAAATAACACAGAATTTCTTGTGGCACAGTTAAACACTACGATGGAAACAAGACAACCTCCCCAAAACGCCTCAAGTATCGTCTATTCCACATGAAGACTCCACTTCGATGACAGCAGCACATCAGTATTGCACATTAGCATCTTTACTGGCTTCGTAAAATTAATTTACTGTCGCATAACTGACATGAGACTGAAGTTGTAAGACCTACCAGGACATCACCCTGCTTTGAGCAGCACCAGAAATGATAATTTATTAACACAAAGCTGCTATTAAAAATGCTTATTGGCTACACAGCAGATAAGGACCAGAGTGGGACAAGGGAGTTTGGCAACCTTGCTCTCTTCAGACCCTGGTTAAGAGGACAATTGCATAAGTCAGCAGCTCAGGAACTTGCACATCCTTTTTGTTTCTATTTGCCTTCGTCTGCTCACACTGCAACCCGTTACTACCACCCCAAAACAAGAACTTCCATGAAGCAACCCCAGGACCTCACAGAAAATGGCAAAGAATTATTTAGACGGCATTTCAAATTATCCCCGGCTATTCCCATGCTGTGAAGACTGACTGGCACACAGACTAATTCACTCTAAAGTTTACTGGAGAACATCTGCTTTGAGTCATCTGCGATAATCTTTTCCAGCCAATCCTAATGACAGTCACAGAAAACAAATCTTATTTATTCCGTGCAATCTCCCTAAGTCATTCAGCCGCACTCAGGAGCTTACTGCTGGTATCTGAGATCTTTTCCCAGTGAAGCACTGAATGTTTTTACAACAGCCTCAGATAAAAAGCCTGGGTTTCTGAACTCTCTGGAAAAGATCAAGTAGATTAATTTCCTTTTTTTAACTGCCGTTTTAATCCTATTTTAGCTTTTATAAATCAAGAGCAACTCAGTAACTAACTCGAGGGTAAGTGTCACCCAGCAGTTTAAAAGGATAAAAAGCAGGCTCAGGTTTGGGAAGTTTAATGTACAGCTGTTCCCTGCCACCTCCAGCTCCACTGCCTCCTTCCCAGGCAGATTTGAAAATAGCAGCAAACTCAGCATCCACACACGAGCTGGTGTCACTGTTTCCATGTGCTGGGACACGTTCTGTGCTGGACGAGCACACTCAAATGCCACGATTTGATTCCCTCCCTTCATCTGCAGAACACTCCAGATACAAACCACAAAACGATCACCAATGTAACATCTTTCTTTCTTCCTCAGGAGTGCCTGGACACACAGGACAACCTGCACCTCACTCCACTGCTGCCTACGAAATAAATCTTCACAAACATTCAGCTGCAGTCATTTGAATAAAGCAATTTTTTTTTTAATGTTTCAGAGGTATGTTTCTAAAGATACTTGCATGCCTGACTAGACCATGATAGATGATAAACCAGATCTGAGTTAGCAAGGATGATGTTGCTGAGAGACTTAGTTACACGGGCCTGGAGTAGGAGAAGGAGCAGCTATTTCCTTGTAACAGGAAAACCTGAGAGCAAGGTGCACAACTACAAAAAAAGGCAGTGAAACTGCTAATACAGATTCCTGCCCTGCTGGATCCTGGCTAGAAAGGCTCTTTTTAATCACTTGCATAAAGTTCACATAACAGCACTAAAAGGCATCTTTTGACACAGTATCATCATCCATATGGGTCACATTAGTGTGTGAGTTTCTAAAGGGTATTTAAACTTGGCCGAGTATGTCTAGAGTCCCTAATCACTGACATCTTCCTAAAACCAAAGTGTGATGCCATCATCCTCCTGAAATCACAGGTTATAACAATCAATAACTTGACTCCGCTGGAAGCATTTTGAAACAGACTATGCAGACGTATCAGCAGACACTGGCTTTGAGAGAATGCATTTGTCATCAGACTCCAACTTACTTCCTGGGAATACGCTGTAAATACTCAATATTTTGCTAGTTTCAAAGAAAGCACTTTGTCACGTTTTCTCACCTGCAGTAGCAAAGCAATTTTACAAAAGCAAGCAGAGAAGTGGATCCACAGTGGAAGACTAAACAGATCTTTCCAGCTTCTCTACAGATACAAATCCAGATCTTTATTGCCAAGGTGGTGTTTCCTCTTGGCAGGTAGTACAGAAAATGCAGTATGGTCTATACAGAAGTTCACAGGAACATTTGTACCATTTTTTTATTGTCTGCTCCTAGAAACAGCAGCATTTTATTGGGTAGTTATAAAAATTGTCATGTATCTCTGGGCCATGTATATCCTTAGGTAGCACAGGGTAACGTTCAAGAAAATCCTCGGTTCAAGGTCAATATTGTTCCTGAAAGTGCCAGGAACTCAGAACTGGTTCAGAAGGAGCTACAGCAACAGCAACACGAGCAACGTCTTCTGCTCCCATGGATCTTCTCCAAAGTGGTGCAGTGATGACCTCACCTAAGCACCAACTCCTGCCCCAGACTGAGCTCTCTGATCAGTACCTGATCATGCCCCCAGCTCTGCCTGTGTATAAAAGCTACTTCACTGCACAATAATCTGAAACACAGCATAAGAAGGAAGAAGAGAAAAGTTGCTGTTCATAGGAGCTTTATTTAAATGCAGCAATGGAAATACAGCAGAACAGTGTTTATTCATTAGATACCAGACACTAACAATACATATCATGAACAATAAACTATAATGTCATTTTTTCAAAGGTACAGACCAAACACACACACAGTTAGAATTCAGGTTACAACCTGCTGGTATTTAGTTCAGTTCCCTTGCAACTGATCTATTAACAGTTTCCCCTACTCACAATGTGACATGATGTTGTCTAAAGATAGGGTACACGAGATACTACTCACAGAAATGACATACCAAAAAGATGACCATGCACTACTTTATTCATAATTATTGAAAATGTTTGAAATTCAGGTTGCAAAGTGGAGTTCAAATGTTCACCAGCACACAAAAGATATTCTTAAAGGTGGAGGCAAGCTTTCTAAGAGTATTTAGTGAAGTAGATCTTTAAACATGAAGGAATCAGTGATTTGGGTTGAAGTCATCCACTGAGAGTCTCTTCTGTGACAGAGAAATTCATTTGGAGTCCACGCTTTGAAAACTGATCAGAAATGTGTGCTGCAAAGCAACAGGTAGAAGAAATACTCCTTTGACTACCAAGAACAGTTAAAACCGTGGCCAGGCACAGCTCACACTCATCCTTACCTCTGGATTTAAAATTTCCAGGTCTAATTTAAAGAGTCAAAACAATTTGCATAGATTTTATTTGTACGTAGGCTTTATTTAATGGTAAAGTAACATCATCCAGGTACCTTCTCATATTTACTCTACAGAGCCAGGATCATGAAACAAGAACAAGGTCAGATTCCAACAAAATACCACATTGTGAAGAAATCAGCAGACCTGCAAGATTTCACTGAGCAAGACAAGAGCTCAGCTCTCTGTTACCTTTTGGCAGTCCGTGTGCACAGAAGTAAGGTGTAGAGAGACCAGAACAGGTGAGAGATCAAGAGGAGGTTGTCAGCAGAAAATACAGTTTGCCCCAGCAGTTACAAACAGCCTCGAGACACAAATTCCCAGCAGTTGGTAAGTGCCATCAACACTCTAGCTCTTCTCTACATGGTCCACTCCAAAGGAGGCTTCTAACCCTGGCAGAAGCCCTAAAGTCTGGTCTTGGCATAGCAGAAAAACACAACACGGTTTGGCAGGGAAGGGAAAACCACCCGATGAAAGAAGTATCCATCGGTGGAGTCACTGAGAAGGTAAGATACAAGAAGTAGTAAAATACAGATTATGGAGACAAGACTCACACCCAGAACACAACCAGTTCACAGGACAGCAGGGGCACGCTGAGGGAAGTTCTCCTGCTCTACAGGAAGAGGTCTTTAAAGCAAACAGTCAACAGCATGACACTTTTCTCCATTTATATTTATTAGTCAATAACTGGAAGACATTCTTGTTACTACAGAGAGGAATAAATGTCTGTCAGCTTCAACATTTACTAAATACTTTGTATTATATCCTAAGAATTGTACCCGTAGTGCCTACTCCTCAGTTGTATATGAAATATAAAAGACTCACTACAACATGACTCCCCTCCACTTCTTTTTCCACCCTCCACAAAAAAAACAAAACCCAAACCCATCAGATCATGAAGTTGGGCAAAGCGTTTTGGGGAACAAATTTATTAGCTTGATTTTAAAAGCCCAGCAGTTGAAGTGAAGGTGAGTTACGTGAAATATTCTTAAACTGGAAAGATGTGTGGCACAAATTCAAGGTAGGAGAACCGAGTAAGAGGAGTGGATACTGCGGACCACAAAGCCAGGCAGGCACTGTCACAGCAGAGCACAGTCTCCATGGGATCTACCACAGAATGCTGCAAGCAAGATAATGTTAATCTTGTTTTTCACTCGACACCACACTGAGAAGGAACGGTACAGGAATCGCATTCAGTTGGAACTGCACGTTCATCTCAAGGCACCACAGTTCAAGAAGAATTTATACAAAGAGGAGTTCAGAGGAGAGCGGTGATAAGAGGTTTTGAAAACATGGTTAACAAAAAAAAGTTTAAGTACTTGGTTCATGCAGTATTGAAAAAACAGGGAGGAGACACACAAAGCTTGGAATAAGCCTTCCTATGCATTACCAGTCCTAACACAGAAAATGGTGATGAACTCTTTTCATGCTCACTGCCCTAATTTGCAACAAGCCAAACGCAGATTACGTATGAGGAATAACCAGAGAGCCACCAATGCACTCAAACAAGCTCTCAAACAGCCACTGCAGAGGTTTAAGAAGAGACCAGACAAGTCTGGAAGGAGTTGTTTGAGATAGATGATGCTCCTTCAGTGAAGGTGATGGACCATGTAGCTTCAGGAAGTCCCTTCCAGCCACCCACCCCTGTGATTCACACCTGGGGGACAGAGACTGAACAGCAAGTAACAAACACCGAAATACCCAACCTCATTTCTATCCAGTCCTGACCAAGAGCTAACTCAAAACAGTCACTCTAAATCCTGTCCCCTCAAAGAGACACATGCAGGTAATTAGATGAAGGAGTTTTTATTATAAAGGAGTTCCAAATTCAACAGCAGTGGATGATTTCAGCACAATAAAGAACACCCACAGAACACATCACTAACACATAAGCCCTAAAAACCCAATCGCTACACTGGCCCTAAGGACACCTAACCACGGATAAAAGTTTCATTGTATACACAACAATCATCTCTCCTCCTCTTCCACCTGTGCAGAAACTTTAACTAGATGAATCTTGGTAGTTACTATTTGTTATAAGCCATAAACTGAAGTCCACAATTATTTCTTAAAAATTTACAGAGCCATAAAATGAGGCTGCTGTGCAATCGAAGTTACAGGAACGACTGGTCCAACTTCAACAAGAGAGAAACACAGAATCTGTTGATTATTCAGGCAGAATAATACAGAATATACAGAAATTTCAGCCTTAAAATGCACCCTTTTTGATTCATCGTGATCTTGATGCTTTCTAGGGTAAGGAGAGATCCACTCATTGAGCCAGAAGCCTGTACCCTGACCGCAGTTATTGGGGGGAGTGAGAAGCCAACGCTGAGAGTTAAGGCACGACGGGTGGGTGCCGATGGGGCTGGACGCTCGGAGCACGGCAGCTCTCTGCTTCACCTGATCTCGCTGCTATTATCTACCTGCCTCAGGTAAGAGCAAGGTCAGACACCAAACTAAGTTATGAGAATGACCCTTAAAGGCATCACAGCCTGGACGGAATCATTCTGCAATCACTTGCTTCATCTTAATGCACTCCAGAGAACAAGGAGATAGTTAAAATTATGCAACACACATTTAAAGACTTGATGAGAATGGCTTGAAAGGGTCGAGAGCTTTCTGAAGTTCTTAAATATTATGTTACCCGTCACGTGAGCTATCTACCCAGAGCTGCTAGCACGGAGCAGTTTCTATCCGAATGTAACACAGAAAGCACTACTAATGTCACCACTTTATAAACTTTTCACTCTTTTCTTAAAAAATAAAACCATCTATCACTGTATTGGTGTCCTTTTAAATGCAGCAAGCCAATTTTTTTTTTCCCCAAAAATACTGGGGAAGCTTCTCCACTGATTCCTTAAACGATAAAGGAAGCTGAGGTAAGAGCCTGTTGAGTACACTGCACTGTGGAATTTATTAAGTCATCACACAGGAGCACAATGTGCTTGCACGATGGCTCCTGAGAAGTTAAACATGGTGTATTTGTTCACACAACCTGAGAAACAGCCTTACAGACTGGGAAAGCTTCAAACACCAAGTCTGGAGAGCAGCTGCTGTATCCTTTCAACAGCAATCACTAACACAGAATTTCTGTCAGCATGTACCTTAGAGGAGTTTTATGGATGTGCAAAAAAAATATAAATAAATAATAATTAAAAAATCCATTTACCCATCTCCTAGAATTGCTGCTCAGCAAATTCTAGATAAAAATGCTGCTGCCAGTCACCTCTTTCCAAATCCCTCCATTCTCTGAAGACAGTGCAGGTCCTCAGGAGAATATAATGTGTCGGGAATGCGATGAGCCCCTGATAATCAGCCGGGAATGCTCGGCCATTCCGTTCAGTGGCACAATCATTAGCAGCTACTTAGGAACAAAATGAGTTTTCTACCTTTGGCTGGGGGAAAAAAAATAATCTTCCCCCAGAGGACCACACCACCTTCCATCTCAGAGCTCAGAAACTGGAGAGCTGCTTTACTTTAAGACCAGCTCCACTCCAGAGCCAATGCCCAGTGTGATCGTGACAGGATGAAAGAACCCAGGACCCCCCCCCAGCATTTTATTTCTATTTCAACACAGAACACCCAGGAACCTGCAACCTGGCACTAGTTATTTCTAACCTTGTAGCAAAAAAACTTACCGATTTCCACTTGAGAAAACCCCACTGATGCTTAAGCCCCTTGGCAGCCTGTCTTAAAAAGTCCAGTGAAGAAAACACTATGCCAAGTCAAACCCCAATAGCTCATACTCTGACAGACTGAAACTCTCACACACACGACAACGGAGTTTTCACGCTGCAGGCAGATCCTTAACTAGGGGGCTCACCCCAGGAGCACACGAGCTGTGGGCATCCCGCCTTTGAAACATCACCTCTTGCTTCTTCTCTTCCATCTCACAATGCTCAGCTCTATTCAAGAATCAACTGTAGTTTCTCCAAGGATATAATATTGAGGGATACATTATTTTGGAACTATAATATTGAGGTATACATTACTATGGAACTTTCAGGATCATAACTTATCTACAGACACACAAATTCCATGTTCCTTCCCATGCAGTTAATTTACACGGCACCAGGAGTGTTGCCACACTGACCACACCACCCAGCTCAAAGAGCTCCGCTGAAGTGACGGCTCAGACTCAGCACTGGAAGTTTGTTCACTGAAGGCAAGTTATGAATGTTCATCACCACCTTGGGAAAAACCCGTGCTCCTCCACCTTTGGAAGTTCTACACTTCTTAAAAAATAAAAAAAAAATGAATTTAGACTTGCAGTGTAATCATGATATGCTGCAAGCTGATTCTGCATGAAAAAAGTACGTGAGAAAGCAGCTCCGCAGAAGTGCTGGCTGTCACTCTGAGACAAGAATTCCACCTCTGCACAGTCATCTTTACAGCACAAAGTTTCAAAATAACACCCAGTTGAGTACGTTGCTGAACACTACAGACAGCCTGGGATGTAAGATTCCTCTCCTCCCCAACTGCTACATTAGAAAACCACTTTGTTCAGTAAAACAGAACTAATTATGTTTTACTTCCAGTGACTCTTCAACAGAAATTTCTACCACCGACTGTTTGGACACACTGAAAATTGTCTCCTTTGCTACTAACAATCACACTTCAGCATGCACCGTGCCCCAGAAAACACTGACACGCTGGTAAATTTACCAGACTGCACCTCAAGTTAAAGCAATTTGCTGGCACTTAAATATTGCTCCAAACACTGAAAGCATGAGCTACCTGCAGAAAGAATAATTTAGAACACTGTATAAATAAACCTACATTCACATTAAACTGAATGTGATGTACTTACTTTTACCTTAAGTGTTTCTTCTAAGACCAAGTGCACGAGTGGGGCCACACCACACGGAAGAAAGTTTATTGGAAGTTATCACCAAGCACAAAATGGGTGAGACGAGAGAGCAGGAAAACGTTATCAGCCAAACCAGACGTGGGGGTTTCTCATTTATAAAAACGATAGCAATATTAATTTTAACTCCAAATCTAATACTTTGGAGTAACTATGCCTTAAAAGAAGTGCTTCTTAATTAACAGCAAATTTTCCTAGCTGGCAGAATCGATTCCTTCTTCCTCCATCCCGAAACTTTTGTGGTTCCTGAACAAAGAAAACTACTTGTCAACTGCAGCAGCTCCTTGAAGAAACTGGAAAAGTCTCTCCCCTCACAGCACACTGGGAGAAAAAGCTTCAGCTGCTCTGGAACGACTTTGATCAGGAGCCAAAGGTGGCAGGATGACAGCGCTGTTGTGTCATATGGCCATACCAAAAACCCTGAAGAGAGGCAACAACCCACATCTTACACGCTCCTAAACCGGGCTCACCCTCAATTTATTGTACAAAACCCTGACAAATGACCAATTGGGAGTTTCTATCTGAGGTCCAGACTTTGAAACACAAGTTAAGCCAAAGGTCTTTACATTTTCTAAGATACAGATTAGATCTCTGCCCACTTGGGAGTTTTTCACAGCCAGTATTTTCCCTTCTCACCCATGCCAGCGTCAGGCTGCAGCACCTCGGCAGCAGGAGCCGATCCAGCTGCAACCCAAGCTCACCTCACACCAGCTCCAGCCACCCGGGACCCCGTGGTGCTCAGCTGCCTCAGCTCCCTCTTTTCTTGGGTTAATTGTGGGACAATGTGCACAGAAATGGTGTAACGCGGGGTCCCAGGTGCCCCAAGTCAGAGCAACTCGGGAAACCGCAGCCTTGGGTCCTTTGCTGTCTGGGAAGTTTGTCTCAGCCCATGTGTCCTGGAAGGATGCACATCTCACACTCTGGCTTTTTCTTTCTCCATGCTGTGGTTCATGGTGACTGTCAGAGATTATTCCTGATGTTTATTCTACCTACAAAAAGCTGGTTCTTCCATTCAGTGAACTGCTTCATGGTTACATCAAGAAAAATGTGTTAGATGAGTTATTTCCCTCCCAGCGCTTCCTCTGAGCAACCCAAGTGTTCACTTCTCACCAAGGGCCTGTGCCACAGGCTGTGCAGACAGCTACTTACTGCAAAGTTTTATCATTTGGATTTGAAAAGCCCGATTCCCTCTAGTGAAACAACCTGACAGATCACAGGGTGTCTGGCTGGAGGGTGCTGCTCTGCAACGGAGCTTGTAGAGCTTGGGGCTGCCACCACCCCACTGCTGAAAGAGTAAACCCTGAGAAATTAGAAATTAACACACACATTCCCCCAACTACAGCTTTGTGCCAAAACTGCCACCTCCCTGAGCCCAGGGTGAGCCAGGGCAGGGACAGAGGCCCCAGCCGAGCCCCCTTCCAGGTAGGGTTTGGCCAGGTGAGCTCCTCAGCCAGCCTGTCAGCTCGTGCCAGCGCAAGGGAGGGAACAGGAATGTGCGGCTGGAGGTGGGGAAGCGGACGGGGATCACAGCAGCTCTCCCGCCGGGTGCGGCTCCATTGGCAGTTCCCCCTGGTGTAAGTATGTGAGTTTAAGCCAAGTCAATTCAATTTTTGATTATTTGGAGCATTAGCCACACAGCCTCCAGTGTAAGGTGGTTTACTCTTGAGTTACAACACTCACTACTCAGGAGCATCCTCCTGGATATCCGGCATTTCTCCCAGGAGCACGTGCTGAGCCCGTGCGTTACCGCATCGCAACAAGCACGGGTACGACTCCAGACATCCCTGAGCCACACACAGGTGACAGTGACAACAAAACTTCTACAAACAAAACCTGACCATAACGTATCCACTCTCATCTCCAAAAAACAACCAGGTGTGGTTAATTTTTACAGGTAACACGTACCTCTTTCCCATGAGGTCCCCAGCCAGCCTGCTAAGGCAGCAGGGAAGCACGAGGAAGCAAAGAGCACTCCACTTTCCAGCTTCCACACTTACTTGAACACCTGAACATCCAATTCTGCTGTCACACCTGTGCCAGTACTATTTGTGATGCACCCAATATTTTGTCAGGTAATTGAGTTACACAGAGAACTACCTGAGAAAGAAAACACACGTTGTCCTCTCTTTTTTAAACCCTGATCAATTCCCCAGTTCAGTTCACCACATGATCCTGCAAATAGTAGCACCAGCACGCAGAAAATGGGTGTGTGGAGCAGGAATAAGAAGTGGGTGTTATTTAAATTGTCACTGCTGTCGAAACAAACACTCAAATTACAGCTTAAGAGCAAATAACTACTGCCATCATCACTGCAACCTGGGGAGTTTCAAGGAATTAACAATAGAAAGGGAATTTGGCATTCCCCTCGCTTTGACCCCTCGACCCAAACTCTGGCTACTTTATCTGCTCAGATTTTGTCTTGGTAACTTCAAACTTCATCACGGTCTCGCTCCTGCGAGGGGTACTGTGCAGATGTAAAGTTTTTAACAGCCCCCAAAGTTTTTTAACCCCCTCAAAAGACACCTCAAAAAGTAATGGGTTGTATTACCACCAACAACAAATTGACCAGGACTATCCAGGCAACTAACCAGACAAGTGGACTAGTTAAACTCAGTATCTACCTAAGCATCGCAGGCATTGTTGGACTGTACTTTAACCAAGCAAAAAAAAAAAAAAGCTGTTTTGGAAAGAGGTGGACAGGAAAGCTGCAAAGCAAGGCCAAGAAATCACCTATCCCAGCACCCTCAAACAGGTGAATTCAAGTGAATCCAGCTGTTCACAACACAGAGCAGCAAAAGCAGCAGCCACCCTCATTTGAGGTTATTTAAAACGATGAAAAAACTGAATACAATGGGACTTACTGCAACAGGCCCAAAGCTTCATCTGGAACTCAGGACTGACGTGATAACGACACTCCAGACCTTACACATTAGGAAATGCCACAGCCACTCACATGCTTCACCACAGACCTAACACACAACCCGCTGCCTTCCCGCACAAACTGCGACGCTACTTGAAACCAGACGAGCTCCAATAAAGAAATAAACAAAACCAGCGAGAGGTACAACAGGTTCCAGCCTCTCTGCACGCTGCAGCTTCCTCAAAACTGATAATCTTATTAAGGTCTCACAGAAAAGGATAAAGCTGAAGCAAAAGCCAAGCCTAGTCTACTTTCGCCCACACGTAGCACTTCCCTCCGTCCAAAGAAATCACCAAACCCCCCGGAGCGAGTCCCTGCCTTCCTCCCCTCTCTACATTATTCCAGCAGCCCCTGGCACCTTCTCCCCCCGTTTTTAAACTCAATTCTACCAAGTGTATCTATCACCCACGATAGAGGCTTTTGTTTCGAGGACTGTGGTAAAGGGATCACTACAGAAAACAGCCATGGAAGCGTCTGTAACTGTGCAACTCGTGTGTCAACTGGAAGATGACCCCAGGCCAACGTGCTGCTTACCATACTGCAACACACCGACCCGTTTGTTATTAATAATTCAGATCATGGACCTCTCCTGAAGGGCTGAGCAGCAAGGCCAACTGAGATACCACACGAACAGCAGCCTGATTTACAACCAGCTCCAACCACGCAGCGAGCGTGTAACGGGGTTCTTACTCAAAGCAAAGCTGGGTTTGCATCACAGAGAGGTATTAACGGCAAATAATTAAATCATTGTCTTAATATTTTAAATCAGGAAGAGGTCGCTACATATTCAGAATGAGGAACCATTTAATCACAAGCACAATTCTAACAGCCAGTTGGAAATGACAGGTTTTCCCACAGAGCAAAACAGAACCCATCTCATTATTCCTGACATCAGGTAATAAATTCCCCAAAGAGGACAGAGCACAATTTAACAAGGTGAAGGTGTTCTGCCTGGTGGAAAAGGTGCTTTCTCCGAAGGGAAAAGCCTTGCTTCTACCAGAAGTGAGGAATATCTCCCCTGTAAGACCCCTCACAACTGCTACAATAGGTTTCAGACACTCTTCTCTGCTTACTGCTTCTACACGGTTCTTCCAGGAAAAGGGTTTTTCCTGCAAGCAAATCCCATCCCCCAGGGTTGTGGGTGATACCACTAAACTCACGCTCTCCTCCAACACCAGGCTTGGTTCTTTCTCACTAACGAAGAAGCTTTGGAAG
This sequence comes from Antrostomus carolinensis, assembly GCF_000700745.2. Classification (NCBI taxonomy): domain Eukaryota; kingdom Metazoa; phylum Chordata; class Aves; order Caprimulgiformes; family Caprimulgidae; genus Antrostomus; species Antrostomus carolinensis. The sequence goes on from NW_010303739.1 coordinate 21,244, forward strand.
GAAACTGATGTTGATACACAAGTAGTGTGTCCATATGTTTTTTCGAGGGGAAAAGGCTGAATAAATGAAGACATAACACCAGACATCCCGGGTGGCTTCCAAGATGATGTAATCTTTTAAAAAATAGCTTATTTCTTATATGTCTCCTTTGCAATAGAGGTTACCCGTGTAAATTCTGAACCAAGTGTGTGAAACTAAGTTATAAATATATTCTGCAGCAATCAGTCCAAGAGGTCTCAAGCGCTACATGCGTGTGCACAATTCCAACATCGCTCCCGAGTCAGCGCGGCTTTACGGAGCAGTTAAAACAAAGATGGACAACCACCACAGATGATTTCTCAAGGCAAGCAGGTTCTGAAAAGTTGGGGAAAAGATTATTGTGACCAGTTCAACTCAACGCATGTAGGGTAATTTACCTCTCCCTTTTTTTTTAATGTAAGGCAGGATTTCAGAGTTAAGCAAGGTCTGTATAAACCCCAAAGACCTTTCCAGCTACACTGGAATGAATATCCACAGTGGAGACACAGCTTGTACTAGAGAACACATCAGTGAAGCTTCAATTTACAGCACCCCATGGTAAAGCATTAGAAAGCCCCACATCCTTCTCAGCCTCACAGAACTAGGCTGGTTTTTTGCACACCTGACAACATCCGTGCAGCTTCCATGCTCTCTCCTCTCCATACACACGCACACCCCGACAATTACATTGGGAAGCCTGACTGAAATCCAGGTCTCAAAGCTCGACTTTCTTGGTAAACAAGGAAGTCAATCACAATAATGAATAGTGTAAGTTTGAATGCAACCACTTATTTAAGAGCAGATTCTAAAAGCCAGAAGAAAGCAGCCAGTTTTCTGTGAGGACCCGCGAGCGCAGCAGCTCGTAGCTGCACCGACTCCTTCCTGCGGGAAAACATCCCAACAGTTTCTTACACTTTTCCACTCGTGCCCAAGTGTGAATAAATTCAGCATCTGCTTTTAAGCGTGTTCAGAATCCAAGTTTTAATTCCCTTCATGCAAGTGGCAGGACAGGTGATTTTATTGATTGTTTACTGAGTGTTCTATGTGCTTTGGAGAAAAAAAAAACAAGTGTGAGATGAAGCCTGCACAACGAATCTCACTGCACCACCTCTGCTCTCGTTCGAAGAAAAGGTTAAAATGGAAGACAGCCCCCTGCCTACAGGCATTTCTAAACAATGGGCTGATTTTTCTGCCACCAATTATTGCCCTGGATAAGTATCAAGTATGTAGAATTGTAATTTAACATACATTAGTCCAAAGCTTATGGGGCTACTGACCTGTGGGAAGCTGAGCAGAGCTCCTGGCTGATGCTCTGACCTGCCCTTGCAGAGGGCTGCCTGGTTATTCCTGGTCCCCCTCATCACAACCCAAGCGCGAGCACCTTTGTAACAGTAACGTACGGAGAAAGGGGAAAAGTATCCACCACAAAACACATTTCCTGGCTGCTTAATTCCACACAGCCACAGTGTTTTAGAAAGTAACACCAGAATCAGGGTAACCAGCGCTGCTGACAGTTCTGAAGTTAACAGAAGCCACGGAGAATTTCATTAAACTGGGCCGAGGTAAAGTGAAAAATCTGCAGCCACAAAAGAGAACTCGGAGCAAAGAGAATTCATGAAGTGTATTAACTGACATTTCAGCAAGATCCACGTTAACGTGCTGCACACCCAAACAACTCTGACATTTAAAAGCCCACAATTACCTTTATAATTCCTTACTGTTACTCGAACATGTACTATTGCAGCTTGTGACAAATGCACGTCACAGGGGATTACTAGAGAAGCTACAAGGTCAGGGTGATTTTTCTTCAGTTTTCATGTCACATACAGGCCACTCCAGAACGTTTCCAAATGGCAATAACTTTATTAGCTACTTCAAGACTTTCAATACAGGTCTATTACAAAAAAACACTGGTTCAGACAGGAGCAGCTATGACTTTAATAGAAGCAAAAGACCATTTCACAGACCCAGCCCTCCTGGAATAAGACACACACACACACACACACGTGTGTTCAGCCTGATGCACCCGGAGCTGCCCCAACAATCTGCAGATGGCCAAGACAAACCCACCTTTGCATCCTGCTGCTGTGACTGTTGATCTAAGATTCAAAAAATCTGACAGATTGCAGGCTCTGCAGTCCTCTCCCAGCAATAAACACCTAAGTGGAGAACTGCTTTAATGTGCCAAAAAAATCCCCAACCTCTTAAAAGGGGTAAAAAAGTCATCTTGAACAACCCGCCACTTAAACCTAAAGGCCACTTACAGGGAAAATATACGCTGACTTCTGTGCTTACACCACATCCCAGGAGGAGCAGATAAGCTCATTAGCGCGCTGCAGGGAAGGATAACAGCGAAGACCGAAGCTGCTCGCTGCTGGAGCAGCTCCAGAGCCCCGCAGTCACCGGTGAAGCCCTCCCGGTGTCCCCGCGGCCCGGGGTACCCCACAGCCCCGGCTGGAAGCGGCCGCAGGGGCCGAGGAACAGGTGGGCGCCCCGCAAGGTCCCGGCGAGCGGCGGCAGAGCCCGGCCCAGAGCCCCCTGCAGG
>NW_010303740.1:0-2241 GCF_000700745.2 Antrostomus carolinensis
GTGGGGAACACCCCAACCATCACCCACCACCTTCCACCTTGTAGAAGCTGTCACTGACCTCATCCCATGGTGGTTCCCCACCGTTGGTCAACACCAAGGAGCGCAACGGCAGCCTCAGCCCGGCCTGCACCAGCCCCGAGGAACCCGAGGAGCCTGACACCAGGGTGAGGGGCACCCTGGAGAGTGGGGAGGAGGATGGAGAGGTACATACAACCCATGCAAAGCATCTCACCTACATCTGAGGGCTTCTGGTAGCCACTTTGAGGTGCTTGAACATCCTACCGTGGTCTTGTGCCGGCACAGGCGGTGAACCCTTCCTTCCCCAACCCTCGGCGGAGGTTGAGGCTGCGGGACCTGGCCGAGAGGGTGATTGATGCTTCACAGAATGAGCAGGAGCTCAACAAGCTGCTCAACGAAGCTTTGCTGGAGCGCGAGTCCGTCCAGGCGTGAGTCACCCTGGCCACTGGCATGTCCTGGCATGGTTTGGCCGGTCCCCGGCACAGGCGGTGAACCCTTCCTTCCCCAACCCTCGGCGGAGGTTGAGGCTGCGGGACCTGGCCGAGAGGGTGATTGATGCTTCACAGAATGAGCAGGAGCTCAACAAGCTGCTCAACGAAGCTTTGCTGGAGCGCGAGTCCGTCCAGGCGTGAGTCACCCTGGCCACTGGCATGTCCTGGCATGGTTTGGCCGGTCCCCGGTGCCACTCGTCGGTGACGGGCAGTGTCACCTTCAGGCTGAAGGGGAAGAGCACCTTCAGGCTCTCCATGCGCTTCATTGACCCTGAGATGGAGACACGCTACTCGGTGGAGAAGGAGAAGCAGAGTGGGGCTGCCTTCAGCTGCTCTTGTGTCGTCCTCTTCTTCACTGCCTTGGTGGAGGCCTTCATCGACCCCTGGTATGGCAGGGAAGAGGCGGAAAAGGGGGGATGGGGCGCCCAAAGCCATGCTTGGCTCCACCAGGCTTCAAACTTGTCTCCTCTTTGTCTCTTTGGTAGGTTGGTGGCCAACTACGTGACCTTTGTGGTGGGAGAGATCCTGCTGCTCATCCTCACCCTCTGCTCGTTGGCTGCCATCTTCCCCCGGGTGAGAGTGAGACAGGCTCACCGCTATGGTGATGGCACATCATGATGTCCCACCACCATGTCTTGCTTGGCCAAACCCCTTCCCCATCTTCCTTTCCCCACAGGTCTTCCCCAAAAAACTCGTGGCCTTCTCCACCTGGATCGATAGGACCCGCTGGGCACGCAACACCTGGGCCATGGCCGCCATCATCATCGTCACCATGGCTGACATCGTGGACATGGTGAGCCACCAACCTGGGCACCAATGGAGCTGAGCCCACTCCAACCTCCTCCATCCAGCAGCCCGTGGCCGATTGTTACATCAATTAACGAGGCTGCACCATGGAGGGGGTGGATTTTATGTCAGGTGTCCTCCTCCTGCCCGGGGAAGAACACCCTGTCCCCATGTCCCCTTCCTCACCCTGTCCTCGTGCCCCCAGCTCAGCTGCTGGCAGGATCATGGTGGGCCAGGCAATGGGACAGTGGGGCCACCACAGCCGGGTGGCTGCGGGGAGCAGCCCAAGTACTACAGCTACATCGCTCTACTTGCCTTGGTGGCCACCATCATGCTGGTGCAAGTCAGCCACATGGTCAAGTTGACCCTCATGGTGTTGATCACCGGGGCTACCGGCACCGTCAACATCTACGCCTGGGAGTACATCTTTGACCAGTACGACCACCGCCGTGGCCAGCAAAGCACGTAAGGGGTGGTACGGGGGTGGGCACAGGGTTGGGGGACACAGCTGTGCCCACCACCCACTCATGGCTTGCTGACTCTGCCAGCAGGTCCTCGTTGGTCCCCTCCAAGTACTCCATGACGGCGATGATCTTCATCGTGATGCTCAGCTTCTACTACTTCTCTCGCCACGTGAGTGACTCGACTCCCCCACCCCAGAGAAGGTCCCCTCCCCTCTGCATCTTCACCCTTGGTCCCTACCTTATTTCTTGCAAGCTCCAAGGCAGCAGGATTTGTCCCCAGCTCTGAACAGCATCTCCGGCTCTTCTCCAAGGAAGTCCACCCAAGGGCTCTCCAGGACCACATCAGTGCAGACAACACCTCCATCTTGCTTCCATGGTTAGGGGTGGGCAGCAACGTGGTGGCCCTAAGGCCCATGCCTGCCCTGGGAGGGTCCCATTTGCACCTTGGAGAAGGTCTCATGTCCCCAGTTAGGGCTTCCACC
>NW_010303740.1:2322-3821 GCF_000700745.2 Antrostomus carolinensis
GGAACTGGGAGTGCAGTCATATTTCCCCCCCACCCACAGGTGGAGAAGCTGGCCAGGACCCTCTTCCTCTGGAAGATTGATGTCCATGACCAGAAGGAGCGGGTCTACGAGATGCGGCGCTGGAATGAAGCCCTCGTCACCAACATGCTGCCCGAGCACGTGGCCCGGCACTTCCTGGGCTCCAAGAAGAGGGATGAGGTGAGGGACACCCAGGTGGGGGTATTTGTCCCCATTTTAGGGGGGCAAGAGGTGGGGCTTCAGATCTGGAGGCTTTGCCATAGGTTCTGGATGAGCATGGTGAGCCAGTGTCCCAGGTTGGGCAGAGAAGCTGTGGCTGCTCCTCCCTGGAAGTGTTGAAGGCCAGGTTGGATGGGGCTTTGAGCAACCTGGTCTAGTGGAAGGTGTCCCTGCTGCTGGCAGGGGGGTTGGGACTGGATGAGCTTGAAGGTCCCTTCCAATCCAAACCATTCCATGATTCTATGATCTTTGGTTGGGTGAAGATGATGTCCTGGTCATGCAAGGTGAAGTTGCAGAGCACCCTCATTTTTTTCACATGTACCGAGGGAAGATGGCTTCATGGGAGGGTTTGGGTTTGCTGGAGGTGCTGGTGTCATGAGTGAGCATGTCCCCAGCTCACAGCCACCCTCCCATTCTGTCCCCAGGAGCTGTACAGCCAGTCCTACGATGAGATTGGGGTCATGTTTGCCTCCCTCCCCAACTTTGCTGACTTCTACACAGAGGAGAGCATCAACAACGGGGGCATCGAGTGCCTGCGGTTCCTCAACGAGATCATCTCCGACTTTGATGCGGTGAGTTGGGATGGAGCCAGCCATGGGGATGGCATGGGGTTTGCCCAGCCATTCTTTGCCCACCTCATCTGGTGGCAGAAGGACCTGCCATGGTCTCAGGGTGCCTGTGGGTTTTGTCTCCGTGGCTCAGCTCTTGGATGAACCCCAGTTCCGGTGCATCACCAAAATTAAAACCATCGGCAGCACCTACATGGCCGCTTCTGGAGTGACCCCTGATGCCAACGCCAACGGCTACAGTGCCAAGGGAGAGGGTGGGGGGACAGCAGAGAAGGGGTGGGCAGGCCTGACCCATGCTGACCTTGCAGAAGGAGACCCTCTCAGATAAGGAGCGCTGGCAGCACTTGGCTGACCTGGCTGACTTTGCTTTAGCCATGAAGGTGACTCTGATGAACATCAACTATCAATCCTTCAACAACTTCATGCTCCGCATAGGCAAGTCCAGGACCGTGGAGCAAGGGTCTGCTTTGGTGTCCCCTGTCCCTCCTTCCCCATGAGTGGTGGGACACTGGGCAGAAGCTGTAGTTCAGCAGCTAAAAGCAGCAGAGCTCCAGTGGGGACCTTATTGCCCCAACATATCCCCTGGGACAGAGTCTCCTGCACACCAGGAGGTCCTGTTGGTGTCACTAGTCATGGAGGTGACATCTACTCCCTGTCTTGAACAGGTATGAACAAGGGGGCTGTGCTGGCGGG
>NW_010303740.1:3879-6552 GCF_000700745.2 Antrostomus carolinensis
TCTGGGGGAGCACGGTGAACGTGGCCAGCAGGATGGAATCCACCGGTGTGATGGGGAACATACAGGTGAGGAGATGAGGGGAGGACAGATTGGCCACCCATGGTGGACTGCAGCCTTCAAAACCCCCCAGGCTTTGGGTGGGAGGGGGAAAGTGCTGCTGGGGGCACACGAGAAGGTTGGGGTTGGCTGAGGAGCTCCTCTGAGCTGTGTACGGGGTGAGGTGGTGCTCAAAGGACACCCCAACAATAGGGTGAGCCAGGCTGGTGGGTAGACCTGTTGTCCAAGCAGTATGTGGAGGTCCCTGCTCCCCATGGCTTTGGGTGGGAGGGGGCACATGAGAAGGTTGGGGTTGGCTGAGGAGCTCCTCTGAGCTGGGAATGGGGTGAGGTGATGCCCAAAGAAGGACACCCCAACAATAGGGTGAGCCAGGTTGGTGGGTAGACCTGTTGTCCAAGCAGTATGTGGGGGTCCCTGCTCCCCATGTCACCATGTCCCCGCAGGTGGTGGAGGAGACCCACCTCATCCTGAAGGAATACGGCTTCCGCTTCGTGCGCCGAGGAGCCATCTACGTCAAGGGCAAAGGGGTCCCTGCTCCCCATGTCACTATGTCCCCACAGGTGGTGGAGGAGACCCACCTCATCCTGAAGGAATACGGCTTCCGCTTTGTGCGCCGAGGAGCCATCTACGTCAAGGGCAAAGGAGAGCTGCTCACCTTCTTCCTCAAGGGTCGGGAGAAGCAGGGCTCCTTCCTCAATGGTTCCTCCATCACCCTGCCCCATCAAGTGGTGGACAGCTCGTGAGGGTTTGACACCTACTCACCAGCACAACCACCACCTCCTGGCATCAGTGGGGTCTGGCGCTCACCGCCGGGGACGTCCATCCCAGCGCGGTCTGGATCTGAAACCAAACTCAAGAAACCCAAACCCTTCGCACGACCCTTTCCGAGCCCCCGCTGAAGGTTTTCTGGTGCTGGGAGGGTTTTGCTCCATCACATCTGAGGATGTGCAGGAAAGAAGATGCGAAGCCACCTCGGTGGGTTCCTCCAGCCGTTCACGCTCGCGCGCAAGCGCACTCAAGCTCGCAACCTCCCCCCCGGCAGGCACGGGGTTGGGGACAAGGTGATATTAAAGTAGCAGGGAGGGTGTTGCACGCTCGGCACGAGGAGATCCAAACTCAGGGCTGGATGGGAAGACACCACGTCTCTCCTACGTGCCAGGAGCTACAAAACCAGGAACGTCCTGGGATTTGCTGTTAAGTTCACACCAAGTTCATCCTCGTCACGAACCACCGTAGATAGGAGATGGGGGAAGATGGAGAACTCGGCGGCGCCTTTGACTTGGGGAAAGAAGACAAAATAAAGACCCAAAATCGTGTATTTCAGAGATATAAATAATAGAAAAGTACAGATTGATACTTCTATTTTTAACTGTGCCTCCCTGCGGCGCGGCGCGCGCTCGGCCGGACGCTGTTGTCACTTTGCTGTCACTTGATGGAAGGCTGGACCAAGAAGGGATTGGTGTGTCGAACCCAACACTGCTGTTGGCTGTTGTCACTTGATGGAAGGTTGGACCAAGAAGGGATTGGTGTGTCGAACCCAACACTGCTGTTGGCTGTTGTCACTTGATGGAACTGCCGTTGGCTGTTGTCACTTTGCTGTCACTTGATGGAAGGCTGGACCAAGAAGGGATTGGTGTGTCGAACCCAACACTGCTGTTGGCTGTTGTCACTTGATGGAAGGTTGGACCAAGAAGGGATTGGCATGTTGAGCCCAATGGTGCCATCAGCTGTTGTCACTTTGCTGTCACTTGATGGAAGGTTGGACCAAGAAGGGATTGGCAGGTTGGACCAAGAAGGGATTGGTGTGTTGAACCCAACGTTGCTATCAGCTGTTGTCACTTGATGGAAGGTTGGACCAAGAAGGGATTGGCATGTTGAGCCCAATGGTGCCATCAGCTGTTGTCACTTTGCTGTCACTTGATGGAAGGTTGGACCAAGAAGGGATTGGTGTGTTGAACCCAACGCTGCCATCAGCTGTTGTCACTTTGCTGTCACTTGATGGAAGGTTGGACCAAGAAGGGATTGGTGTGTTAAACCCATCGAAGGAGAAGACAAGACGGACAGACAGACAGACAGACAGACACCCGCAGAGTGTAATTACGCCGCTAGTTTCTTGAATAGAAGCAGTTGAATTTCAAAGCCTGATTCTGCACCTGCTTTATTTCGAGGAGGGGGTGGTGGTGGTGGTGGTGGGTGTGTTGAGAAGGGTTTGACCAGCCCTACGAGGAGACGTTGGGGTTGGAGAGGTCCCCAAAGGGGAGGTTGGTGCCATGGTTGAGCATTTCCCATTGGTGACATTCACTCCTGGACCTGGTTGAGGCTCAGCTGAGTGCTGAACCACTGGGAACGGCGACACGGATGATACAGGAGCGTAATCCCCATCCCATCAGGCAGGAGGAAATAAAATCCACAGCCACCACTCGTGCTGATCCCTCCTTGTGCTTGTGGGGCCTGGCTGTGGGTGTCAGCAGCATCCCCAGAGCGATGCTGAAGACAGGGAGAAACCTCCATCCACACCCACCCTGCCCAACGCAGCCCGCTGAGGGTGTTTGTACCCTGGGATACTAGCCTGGAGGTGGGATGGGTCTTAGAGAATCATAGAATTGGTTGGAAAAG
>NW_010303741.1:0-1671 GCF_000700745.2 Antrostomus carolinensis
CGGCAGCCCCTCCACAGCCATGGAGCGGGCTCCAAACCTGGTAGGTGCCAGCACAGGGGCTCAGGGCTCGCTCCGTGTTTTCCTTCTTTAATATAATTATTTGCACGCTTGTTTACGGGTGGCTACCTGGGTTTGTTTGCTTTGGAGACGCACGCTGTGGCCTGCCAGGGCCATCGCTCCCACGCCTGGCACGGCGAGGATGCAGCAGCCTCAGCGAGCAAAGCTGTGACAGTCTGACCGGACAGTCCGGCACCGGAGGGGAAAAAGAGCCCCGGCTGAGCAGACCCTGCCCCGGGGCACCGCACACCCACGGGAAGGGCTGCGGGATGACAGGCAGGAGAGCAGGCAGGGCTGCGGGATGGGGGGCAGGGTGTGGGGCTGCCTGTGGCCGGCTGCAGGGACACGAATAGCAGGGAGCAGCGCTACAGAAAGGAACTTTGTTCAGGGCTGGGCAGCCTGCCGGGTGTCAGCACAGGGCAGCTCAGCCCTGCGAGGCCAGAGGGAGAAGGAAAGGAAAAAGCATCTTTCTTTCTCTCTGACCATCCTCAGAGCACAGAGGGAGGGAGAGGAAGCTTTGGATAAAGATCCCATTCTTGACTGTCTCATCTCTAAAGCTCCTTTTAAAAGTACAGCCTGAGCTGAGCATGTCCCCATCCCTCCCAGCACACGGGCACCTCGGGGTGGGCAGGGAAGGGACCAGGCACAGCTCGGGCAGGGGTACTTTGGGCAATGCAAATTGCCAGCTGGAACCAGGGTGAGGGGCTGTGCAGCCACATGCATCAGCTGGGGCTTGGGCTAGGGGCTCACCATGACCATGTGCCCACCACCCCTGCAAACTGTCCTCATGTGCTTCCACGGGTCTCACCCACAGGCCAGCATTGCCCTTCGGGAGTTGCATGTGCCACCCCAAAGTCAATGCATTCGTGCCATGGCTCAGTGACCCATGAGAGGTGGGACAGCTCCCCTTCCATGCCAGTCCTGCAGCCTGGGCCACCATGCACCATTCTCCTTCCTCCTCAGCTTCTCCTCTGCATCTTCACCTTTTCCATGGTCCTGGTCCCTGAAGCAAAGGACCAAAGCAAGGCAGCGAAGGGCAGGAGAAGGGCCCCGGCACGGTCCCCCACGGCTGCCCCTGCCCTGGCCTGGGCCCCAGACGACTCCTACACCTCCATGGCAGACTACGAGCGCAGCATCCAGGACATGGTGCGCCAGCTGAGGAACAGCTCCGAGCCAGGAGACACCAAGTGCCAGGTCAACCTGAGGCTCTGGAGGTCCAACCGGAGAAGCCTATCCCCCTGGGCTTACAGGTGAGCTTAGGGCAGGGACCTTGCCAGCAAGGCTCCATGCCAGCAAGTGCCGTGGTGGCCATGGCTCCACCATCATGGGGCTGCAGCAGCTGCTGGGGGATGCAGTGCGACACAGCACCCCATTTCACCCCATGGAGCCATCGCCCTGCCCATCACTAGCCACCCACTGCCTCCCGTCTTACCATCTCGTCTTGCTTTCCTTCTCCTCCAGCATAAACCACGATGCAACGCGGATCCCAGCAGACATCCCTGAGGCCCAGTGCCTCTGCACTGGCTGCATCAACCCCTTCACGATGCAGGAGGATCGCACCATGGCCAGCATTCCCATTTACAGCCGGCTGCCTGTCCGCCGGCTGCTCTGCCA
>NW_010303742.1:0-3986 GCF_000700745.2 Antrostomus carolinensis
TCAGCGAGAACACGGCTCAGCTGCTGGCTGATCTCCTGCCCCGGTACCTGGATCAGGTGAGTGCAGCTCCATTAAATATCTTTTTTCAAAGCTTTCAAAGGGCGTCTGCAGGTTAAAGTCAAATCAGTTGCCTGCTCTCTCCAAAGGGGTGTAAGCAGGAGATAGAGGAAGGGATAAATAGCTCTTAAATTTCAAAGGCACATTGACATATTCTCCTGTGTTTGTGTCACCTAATGTACCTGTGTAGCGTTGCTGCAACATGATGGCGTTTTTGACGTTCATCGCCATGCCATGACTGCTCTTTTGGACACCGAGCTGGAGATGCCCCTGGGTGACCGTGCGCTTGTGTTGGGTGCTGCTGTGCCTGCCACTTCCTGAGAACTGGGTGTTTGTTCAGCAGCAGTACGTCCCAGCTTTTCACGTCCTGCCCAGCTGCGCCCAGAGCAGGATGTGGTTTTTGTCCTCTGCTCGATGGGCAGTTCTGACGTTGGTTGCACTGCGCCACTTGAGGCTGTTGCTCTGACAGCACAGCCCCCCTGGGCAATTTCCTCCAGGGAGCTGGTGCATTCCCTAGGCGGGGGATGAGAGATGAAGGAGGAGACAGCCCTGGGGAGAACACCGCACTTGTGTGTGTCCTTGGTCTAATATGTGGGTGGAGACCCACAGCCTGACTCAGCCCTGGCCTTGACCTCCATTTGTTTTAGTTCATGTGGGATAGATAATGTGGCAAGTGAAACTTCATTTCAGGGGAAGGAGCAGAGCTTATCTCTGTAACCGCTGTCCTTTGTCCAGATCCTCGTAGCTCACAAGGAGTCTGCCCCAGACAGAGGTGCTGCTCTGCATTATGTGCTTGAAATCAAAGTAACTGTGAGGCCCTTGTTTGCCCCGCAGGAGCTGTACCCCGTGGTCACGGGAGGAGTACCTGAGACAACAGAGCTGCTGAGCCAGAGATTTGATCACATCCTCTACACCTGCAACTCCACAGTGGGCAAAATCGTGATGGCAGCAGCTGCCAAGCACCTGACACCCGTCACCCTGGAGCTGGGCGGGAAGAGCCCCTGCTACATCGACAAGGACTGTGACCTGGCCGTCGCCTGCAGGTCAGGCTGTTGAAGCCCTCGGTGGGCCATTGTCCTAGACTGTGGGAGTCGCTCAGGCATGGTTGGCCAGGCTGTGGGATCTGGAAGGGACTGACCGTGGAGAAACCGTCTCCCTTTCCCCCACAGGAGGATAACGTGGGGGAAGTACATGAACTGTGGGCAAACCTGCATCGCCCCGGACTACATCCTCTGCGACCCGTCCATCCAGAGCAAGGTGGTGGAGAACATCAAGGCGACTCTGCAGGTGAGCAGGGAGTTCCTTGTGCTGTGGGAGTTGTCCCTGTTACAGCCCGGGTCTGAGTTTCTGGAGCTGCAGCCCTGGAGCTGTGGCTGTTGTGAGGGTGTGCTGAGCACTTTGGTTCTGCTGTGCCCTGTGGCAGGAATTCTACGGGGAAGATGTGAAGTCGTCTCCAGATTACGAAAGGATCGTCAACAAGCGTCACTTCAGGAGGGTGCTGGGCCTGCTGGAAGGGCAGAAGATCGCTTACGGGGGACAGACTGATGAGGACTCCTGTTTCATAGGTGCTTCTGGCAGCTGTGGGGTTGGGGAGGTGGTAGCGGGTGTTTTTGGGGGCTGTGTGTGTCTGTGCCTTGCTTGGCGTGTGTTGCACACAGCTGGTGCCCAGGACAAGGTGATGGACCACATCTTCTGTCCTGCTCATGCTGTCTCCTGCCCTCCTGTTTGCCTCAGCACCGACTATCCTCACTGATGTTTCTCCGGAGTCAAAGGTGATGGAGGAGGAGATCTTTGGACCAGTCCTTCCCATTCTGCCTGTGAAGAGTGTGGACGAAGCCATTGAGTTCATCAACGGTCGGGAGAAGCCCCTTGCCCTGTACGTCTTCTCCAACAACAAGAAGGTGAGTCTAACCTGTGCTCTCCTCAGAAGCGTCTCTGTGCAGTTTCATCCTGAATGTGGCTGGTCCCAGACATGGCTCCCCCAGGTCCATGTCAGCTCCTCTTTGCATGTGAATCACAACATTTGTCTCGCGTGGAACCACAAGTGTCCTTAGAGCTGCTGCAGTCTCCCAGTCTTCTGTTGAAGGACTCTGGGTTTGCACAACTCCCTGTGCACCTCAGCCATCCATCCCACGCTGGTGGAGGCTCGTTCCTTACATGTCTCCTGCCCCCGCTCCAGCTCTGTCATGCCAGCTCAGGAATGTAGGTCAGGGCTTAGTGCTGACACAACAGCCCTAGGTGGTTTGGGTGAGTGGGCTGAGGAGCCCTTCAGCTGATGCACCACCACCTTCAACCTGTCCTGCTGAGACAGAACCTTTTCATTTCGTGGCTGTTCCAGCTGGGCAGATCTTGTGCTTCAGTAATGTAAACCCAGCTGCTCTCAAGGAGCAAGGCATAGACTGTTGACCCCAAAAACGGAGATGCAAGAATCACCTTGGCACCCAGCTGCTCTGGTAAATGCCATGGTGTTGGTGGCCCGTCTTGACTTTCCCTGTGGTCTGTGCTGTCTCTCATTCCACGTAGCTGATCAGACGGGTGATATCGGAGACCTCCAGCGGTGGCGTGACAGCCAACGACGTCCTCATGCACTATGCAGTTGTGGATCTGCCCTTTGGTGGCGTGGGTGAGTCCCTGCTCTGTCCCACATGCCTGGTTTCAGTGTCCCAGCAGCAGCCTCTGGACCCAGGTGCTGTCGTGTGTTTAGCAATTCAGGAACTTTCAGCTGCATTTTCCCATTAATATTATTTTCACTGGTGAGTTTAAAAAGGCTCGTTAGTGGTTGGAGCAGTGTTGGTGCCAGTGGGAGAGGAAAACCCTCTGACACCTCCGTCCACAGCTCCGGTTCCCCTGTGCCAGTGTGTGGGATGAAGTTGCCTGTGGCAAAGCAGCTGGTTGAGTTTCCACAGTCACTGTCAGGCTCATGGTTTTGTGGCAGAGGCAACCTGGCTGTGGGTAGAGGGTTGAGATCTTGGGCCTTTCTGATGGTAGGTTGCTGAATGTCCTCCTGATGTCCCACTGCTTGAAATAATAGACCTTGTTCCTCCTGTCCCTGACCCCACTGTAAATTTTGTGGGAGAAGCAGGACTGGCCCTGGAGAGGAGAGGACTGGTGCTCTTAACATTTCAAGGGTAGGTGCACACAACCAGCCTGAGCACCAGTTCAAGGCAGTGAGCAGGTTCTCACTTATTTCTGGGTCATCTTTGCTTCTCTGGTCTTGGGGAGCAGAGCAGCTGCTCCAGGGGTGAGCAGCACCATGACCGAGCTTTCCCTGTGTCCTGGGGGCTGTCAAACAGAATTTAAGAAATGCAGCTGTCACCATGCATGGTGTGACCTGGGTGGGTTGTGTCTCAGGTAACAGTGGGATGGGCGCCTACCATGGCAAGCACAGCTTTGAGACCTTCTCCCACCGCCGTGCCTGCTTGATCAAGGACCTGAAGATGGAGGGTATGAACAAACTCCGGTACCCACCTGGCAGCCAGAAGAAGGTGGATTGGACCAAGTTCTTTGTCTTGAAGCGATTTAACAAGGGCCGAATTGGACTGCTTATCTTGGCCCTGCTGGGGATTGTGGCAGCGGTGGTGGCCAAGGTGAGGTTCGGGTCTCTGCTGTCTGCAGAGTGCATGTTCCCAGCTCTGTCCCCTGAGCCCCACCTGGTGTCAGTCTCCATCTCTCTGTGTCTTGGGCTCTGCTCCCTCCCTATGGGACTCAGCCTTGTTTCTGTGCCTTTCTAGATGGTGTCCCACCAATGAGGGAGGTGATCAGCTGTTGGCAGCCCACCAGACCTGTAACCCACCACTCGCCTCTGGCAATCCTAGTGCTGAACTTCACTTTGCTGCAATTTCATTTCTTCCAAGGCAGCCAATGCACTGAAGAGGTAGAAGTAAATGAAGCCCACCTGAAGCAGAGACACCCTGAGCTGAAAGCTCCAG
>NW_010303742.1:4017-7023 GCF_000700745.2 Antrostomus carolinensis
GCGTGTGGGAGGAGGCAGCATCTGCCCTGCTTTGCAAACAGGAGCCCATCTCCAAGCTCTTGGGAATGGGGGAATCGTTTGTCACAAGAGTGTCAAAACAAAGCCAGGTGTTACCAAGCCTGTTCTCTACTCAACGTCTTGTGATCCCTGTAGAAAGCTGCCTCATGCCAGCAAGAAGCCTAACAAAATGTGGGTGTTACCAAAGGGGACAGTCCAGGCTGGTTGTCCCCAGCAGCCAGCCCAGAGCAGAGGGAAAGAACCTCTAAGAACCTGCAGCATCCCACTCCTCCACCCACCACCGAGCAGGTGCTGTCCCGCTGCAGGGAAAAGCACCTTTAGCCATGCAAGGTGTGCGGAGGCTACCTGAGGTGACAGCAAAGGCTCTCTGAGCTGTGGCCACGCTCTGCCCCAAAGACTTGAGAATCTCCAGACACCATCACACCACTGGTGCTCTGTGTTTGGGGCTACTGGGAGCAAGGACAGGGGCATTGCTGCAAGCAGAGCCCCAGGTCTGGGGAAATCTCAACCAGCGAGGCTGAGCAGGCAGCTGTCTCCTCTGTAACTGAACCTCCATTTTTTTCTGAGTTTACTGATAGTCTTTTACCTCCAAACTCCTAACTGGAAGCTGGCCTTGAGCCTGCTGAATCAAACCTTTGTTTTACTCTGAAGGCCACAACCCACGTGCCCTGGGCTGCAGCCCCCAGCGTTGGATGATCTCCATGATCTCCATCTCACGTTGGATGCTGGAGATGTTCTCCAGCCCAAGTCCTGCCCTCAGCCTCCACCCAAAGCAGCCAGCCCGTGTCCAGCTGGGTTTGTTCTTTATTTTGCATTTGTCATGGAGCAGCGGTGTGAGCCGGGCTGTGCTCGGCTCCGGTCGGCGGGCGATAGGCAGCAGTGTGGGCAGGAGGGGGGGGTACCCACACCCTCGGTGTGCAGTGGGTGACCCACAGCAGCGTTTTGGGTGCTGGAGCAGCCACAGGGGCCCGTTCCCGAGCGGTGGCTGAGCCGATGCTGCCGAACGCGGCCGGGGACCCTTTGGCTCCCATGGGACAGGTGTGTGCTGGGTTCTGTCATGGGCTGGTCTGTGCTTTGTACGTCCATCCATCTGGAGGGGCTTTCACCCCCAAAACAAAGTCCCCACAGTCCCTGGTGTGGGTCAGTGTTTGCTGGTCATCAGCTTTATGATGATGCCGAGTGCAAGTACTGCAACGGCTGCGGCTGGCGGATGATCAGCTCCTTGGTGGCCATGGTGGTGGCCGGAGGGGACGTGGCAGGTGTGGCTTCCTGGGGCTCCAGCTGGTACGATGGTCCATCCAGCCTGGTGATGCCCGTGAGCACGATGCCGTTCTGCGCATCCACTCCCGCTGCGAGGAGAACGAGGCAGGGTCACTGGGGGCTTTTGGGAGGATTGAGGGGTCTCTTGGGAGGGTTTTGCCTGAGGTGTGAAAACACTTTATAAGCAGCCCAGAGCAGCTTTGGTGGGACCCAGTGTCTGCAAGGTGAGAACTACCCAGGGTGACCCATCCCTTCAGGTTGTCCCCCTTCCAGCCCCCATCCACTCCCGCTGCGAGGAGAACGAGGCAGGGTCACTGGGGGCTTTTGGGAGGATTGAGGGGTCTCTTGGGAGGGTTTTGCCTGAGGTGTGAAAACACTTTATAAGCAGCCCAGAGCAGCTTTGGTGGGACCCAGTGTCTGCAAGGTGAGAACTACCCAGGGTGACCCATCCCTTCAGGTTGTCCCCCTTCCAGCCCCCATCACCCACTGTGCCCAGCTCCTGGCCATACCTACACACCCCCTCATTGCCATGGCCGGGGGGTGAGCGTGAGGCAGTGGGGCCGGCCCCACACTGGAGGGGAGCACCTTGCAGGAGGGTTCAGAGCCTGGGTTCAGCTCCTCCGATGGTGGCTGGGTCACTCCTGCACGGCGCTGAGCCTGGAGGAGGGAATGTGCTGGGTTTAGCCGGTGGCATGGGCAATCCTTACCCAGAAAAGCCAAAGTGCCACCTCTCACGTGGTTTGTCTGGCTGGAAGCGGCACAGTGGGGCTGAAAGATGCTGGAAATCATAGAAGTATCATAGAATCATTTGGTTGGAAATGACCTTTGAGATCATTGAGTCCAACTGTACCTGTCCACTGCTAAACCACATCTCTGAGCACCTCATCTACCCATCTTTTCAATCCCTCCAGGTCTGGTGACTCAACCACTTCCCTAGGTAACCCATTCCAGTGCCTGAGAACACTTTCAGTGAAGAAATTTTTCCTGAAATGCCTAAGCGGTGCGGGCTGGTGGGAGCCCTGGGGCAGCTGGGGCACAGGATGGTGCTCAGGACTGCAGGGTTGAGGTGGCCTTGGTCACCCTGTCATCTGCTTTGTGCTTCATGTGGGTGGCATGAGGTGCAGAGGGAACCCTCGAGGCCATTGAGTGCACAGGTTGGGAGGGAGCTGAATACAGGGACGTGGCCACTGGAGGACAGCCCCGGGTGGTGCTGGCCCGTGGGATCAAACCCGTGATGCTGTCTCATCCTGCTGCGATCTCAGCCAAGGCACAAAGGACTTCCCTGTGGACACATGGGTTACCTCTTCAGCTGCCTTCTTCCAGTCCATGCGGGAGATGTAGATGATGAAGCAGGTGCAGAGGATGGAGACACAGACCAGCATGCTGAGCCACAGCCCTGCAGAGTCAAGAAAGGGCATGTCACCAAGGTCAGCAGGGACAGGGGATGGGGCAGCTGTGGGCACCTGCTGTGGGACTGCCCAGCAGATCTGGCAGCAGTTCCTTTTTCCCAGTATGATTAAAAGCTCTCAGTAGTTGCAGGGGCCATCCCAGTCCACCCCAGTGTGCCCGGTCCACAGGCAGGTAGGAGGGCAGAGCCAGGCAGGAGGGTCACAGTGAGCCATGGGTGGGGTGGGTGGAAGCTGCATCCACCCACAGGGGATTTTGGGGGATGCAGAGCTGCACACCCGAGGGGTTGGTACCTATGACTCCGATCCTGGCCACGAAGAG
>NW_010303742.1:7064-7795 GCF_000700745.2 Antrostomus carolinensis
GGATGGCACCGAATTTCTGCTTGCCGATGCCTCTGAGCACCCCGCTGCAGGCGCCCTGCCAGGGAGAGGGAGAGGGGCTGGGAGAGACGTCTTGGCCAAATTCGGGGCTCTGCTGCTGCCTTGGTGGAGGGGCTGGTGAACCAGCCTGGTGATGAACCAGCTCCCCACCTCCACCCGGTTATTTCTGGGTCCCTGCTTGGTCCCATGGGTCGTCAACTCTTTGCGTACTTGGTGTTTTGATCCCAGGAGCTCTGCAGGGTCCTGGTCCGTGTACCAGTGCCCACCCGCAGCCTGAGGGACCCTCAAATGACCAACCTGCAATGCTGCCACCCAGCACCAAGGTCCCCTACCAAAAATAGCAGCATCCCCAGGGACTTACACACATGGCTTCAAACAAGTGGAAGACAACATAGACAGGCATCACCCAGGCCACCAAGTCAACAATCTCCCTGGGGACAAAGAAGAGCCAAGGATCACTTTTGGGAACCAAACTCCACACACCAAGGCTGGGAGCTGGGAGCACTCACTTTTCGCGGGTGAAGATGTATCCCAGCACATCCTTTGTGGCAGCTAAAATGGCCCCCATGGCTACACAAAACCCCCCTGAAAAACAGAGCAAAGCGCTGTGCCCAGCCCGGCTGTGACAGGGAGCTTGGGAGCAGCTGAAGGGAGAAGACAGCAGGGGACACCGGCGTATTCCTGCCTGGGACAAGGCTTCCCCGCGGGGCGGG
>NW_010303742.1:7863-11469 GCF_000700745.2 Antrostomus carolinensis
GTCCCCCCCCTCCCCGCTGCCGTCCGTGCCGAGTCCCAGGGGGATCTGAAACCACAGGGCTGATGTTTGCATCTGCGCCTGGGGAATGGGGCTGTCACAGGGACAGCAGAATAACCACCCCGCAGAGAGGGGAACGGGGCTGAGGGTTTAATTTGAAACATCTCCATAGGAGGGATAGGCAGGAGCAGGGAGAGGCTTAAGGGCAGAAGGGGAAAACCAAGACTTGGTGGAGCTGAATTTCGCTGGACTGTGCCTAGGGAGCCCTGGTTGGAAATAATAACCCCCAGCCCTTACCATGAAAGCAACAACGGACACCTCGTAGATGATGGACTGGGCAGAGAGCTCTACGACGCCCAGCAGGCCTGGGGGAGAGGAGAAGGTCAGCGCTGGCTGTGGGTGCCCAAAGGAGAGCTGCTCTCAGCCACTGTGACTGCCATGGCTGCCACTCTGGGTCACACTCAGTTCCACCTCTTCGCAGCCCTCCCCTCTCCACTGACCTATCAAGAAGCTCCCGATTTCGTAGGTCCACCATTCGATGCACATCATGAGCATGCTGGGGACAGCCAGGGAGGTGAAGCTGTCCCACTCCAGCAGGCACTCGCTGGACCAGCCTGAAGAGAGGAGAAATGTCACTGATGGAGGACCAGACTGGCCATGTGTTACATCCTTGAGAGCACCTGAGGTAGCTGGAGGTGATTTTCCTGTTTGCAGAGCCAGCAGGACAACGCTCCTCAGCTCCATAGGACCTCCTGCAATACAGCAGAGCACGTACAAGCTCTGCTGATGCTGTCCTGTGGGCCAAAGCGATGCAACCCTCGGCTCATCCGTCCCAGAGCAGAGCATCTAAGGACAACCTCATGCTTACGTCTGTGCTCATCCAGTTTTGCGTCTGAACCCTAAGAAGCCTCATCAGAAAGTTTCATTTCTCCAGAATTAATGTTTACTGCCCGGCACGGTGCTCTGCCAACACTTGCGCATGATGTGCTGCCACCGAAGCAGCACCGTGTTCCCGGGTTAATATTTCACCCTTAGGACTAACAGAATTCTGTTGAAGGAAGTGGGGGAAGACTCATGAACACTCCCATGAAGTGGGAACCAGAGGGAGCTGGGGAACTGCTCTTACCTCCCCAGGTCTTCACGTGGAGTTTCTTGCCTATAATATACAGGAACAAGAAAATGGTTTGTGCGTACTGAGCAGCGGTGTTGGCCCAGGCAGAGCCCCTGCAAAGGAAATGAGAAAGGTTGTCAGCATCCTGCTCACACCTCCCCAGCCTCGGGGTGCCAGAGCATTGAGTTTTCCCTTCCATGGGATGTGGATGCTACTCACATGATGCCCAAGTGGAGCACGTAGAGGAAGATGCAGTTTGCGATCACGTTGACGATGTTTCCGACGATCCCACTCAGCACCAGCGGCCACATGATCATCTGGAAAGAGGAGGAGATGGGGGTACAGCGCCTTCACAAAAGCTTCAGGAGGGAGTGGTGTGAAGGTCCCCACCAGCCCCGTGCTCAGCAGCTTGCCCAGCCAAAAAATAAACTTCTGATGCTGTTGCCTGCTTGGAAAATGAGCGTGTTGGAGGTAAATCCCTGACACAGGGAAGTGTGAAGAGAGGTCCATCAGGAAGATGGATATAACTGGCCATGGGATGGGGTGATCTCCACCGTCAGAGCTGCTCCAGGGCACCCACACGATGGTGGGGACAAATGCTGCAAGGCCACCGGGAACAGCAAGCATGAAAAATGCCAAGTGTGTGGTCAAGGACTGGGGACAACCCTTCAGGGGTGTGAGGGCCATGGAACCCACCTGGTTCTGCAGGTATCTTGTCTCCAGGTTATACAGAAAAACTGCCTAAAAAAGAAATTGATGGATGAGATGAGGCCAATGCTGAGCAGGAGCTGTGCTGCTGCGCTGGAAAATAGGAGCAGGATGGCCAGTTCCTGTGCATGGCCAACATCCAGGGTGCCCACAGGGACTCACCGGGAGAGCAGGGACAAATGCCATCACATAGCGCTGGGTTAACCTGGGGGGGCACAAGAGGAACTGTCAGCAAGAGGTCATGGCCACCACTCCCCCTCCCTTGCAGCCCCACCATGCCCAGGGACAAGCCAGTGGTGTCTGGGCCATGGGGCCACCAGACCTGGAGACCTCAGGGTCCTGGCGCATGAGGAGCAGGAGCTGCTCGATGTTGATGAGGATGGCGCAGCAGGGGAAACAGCAGAGCAGGAGGATGATGGTGGCACGCTGCAGGATCACCCCCACACGCAGCAGGTTCTTGCTGCCATAGGTCTGCAAGGCGAGAGGATGGTCAGTTCTGCTGCGCTGGCAGCACGCTGGTGCTGGGGGGACGGGGGGACCCTGCAGAGCAGCCCTGACCACCCTGGAGACCACGTGGGAAGGATTTGGTATTTCAAGGGGAGCACGGAGCTCCCTGTTATGGGGGACAAGCTTCCCCAAGTTGTAGATGCAGCCAGGGCTCTGTGCAGCAGCCGATGCTGGAAAACCCCATGTCACCAGGACAAGTGGCAGCATCTCTCACCCACCTGCGATATCAAGGTGTCACATGCTGAAGACAAACCGTATCCTACAGAGATGGCCATAACGTTTATAACCTGGAAAAAGAGGAGTTAAAAAAACAAAGAGAGAACATTGAGCATTTCAGACTTCTAGGTAGGGAGAGGAGCTAAAAGGAAAAGTGAGAATTTGATATCTCCTCTGTCCTTATCTGCTTCCACTCCCATATCCCATCCCAGCTGGTGCCCGGCGCTGGAGCAGCCCCCAGGAATGCTTACAGCGATGGCCAGCGTGACGGAGGCCAGCTCGACCTTGCCCAGGTGGCCGCAGAATATGGAGCTGACAAGGTGTATCAGGAAGATCAGCAGCTGGATCAGGATCTAAGTGTGAGGAAGAGGAGAAGCGAAGGTCAGAGACGAGGGTGCTGGGTGGAGACCCCCAGACCAGAGCACGGCACAGGCTGGGAGTGCAGCTGGATGCATTCAGCTGAGTGCTTGTAGCTCCTCAGCAACCCAATCCCTGGCACATCAGGTGAAGCTGATCTGAGGTTTTTAAGCCCCTTGCTGGGTGTTTAGCAGCATTCCCTGTCTGTCTTCTCCACAAGCTGTTGGAGGTCTCACCTCGGCTGGGCTCTACTGGCCAGCAGACTTGTTCCTTAAGGTGCTCATGGCATCAGCTGTGGTTGCAGCCACCCCGACATGCCAGCGTTCCCCTCCCAGGGTCCTTACCAGTGGCCCTGCCAGCAGCAGCAACTTCTTTGCGTCCTCCCAGAAGTGAACCGGGACCAGGCGCACGCTAAAGCCAGCGGCGTTTCTTCCCGCAGCTGCCGGGTGTGAGATCCCGCTGGCCAGTGGCCATCGCCTCGCTGAAGCCATTCTCCTCGGGGAGGTTCTTCATGCTGCCGCTCTGCCAGGGGAGTGAAACAACCCTCTTCCTCTGTGCTCTGTTAAAACCACCCAGCTGAGGTGAGCAATGTGTAACCACGATGGGGTGAACTTCAGCCAGGGCCGGGCGAGCTGACCGCGCTCTCCTTGCTGCCGGCAGCCGGGGCGGCGATGGGAAGCGCAGGCAGGGGGTCAGGGCAGGGCAGGGCA
>NW_010303742.1:11576-19297 GCF_000700745.2 Antrostomus carolinensis
CTCCGCCGGCCGGTGGGCTGGAGGGTCGTCCTCCTCTCCCAGCAGCGATGGAAGATTCATGGGTCTGTGTGCGGGCTCCCGGGAGCTACTGCCAGCAGTGACAGGGCTGTGGCCTGTCTCAGCCCCTCTCATCACAACACGGTGGTGGCCAAGACAAGCTGGTCCCATTGGCTCTGGCTGTCGGCCTCGCACGGCGGCGCGAAAGGCACCGCTCTGCCAGGCCAAATATAGCGTCCTGCCTTGGCCCGGAGCAGGGGAGCTGGAGGGGAGCTGCGGCCGTGGTGAGGACCCTCCTGCGCAGGGTGGGAGGTGGGCTCTGCTGGGATGGGGCAGCCCATGGAGCAGAGCAAAGCTTCCTCCTCTCCCCAGGCTCCCATCCCAAAACTACTGGGACTGAGCAGGGCAGAGTCTGCCACATCCTCCCTGCAGCTGGGCAGAGGCTGCTGAGGTCGGGGTCCAGGGCTGTTGCAAGCTCTTTTGTGTCACATCTTTTCATTCCCAGCCCACAGGCAACCAGGAGAGCTGTGGGGTGGCCAGGAGGTGCCGTGTACCTGCCATACGTGCCGCTTGCCTCCAATGTGCCACTCGTCTCCAACGTGCCACACGGCAGAGGCGGTGGCTTCGCTGCTGTCACACAGCTGCAGGTAAGAACCTGGGTGCAGTCCCCAGGGCAGGGGTGGGCAGGAGTCCCAGGGCATTTCCATTAAGACCTGTGGCAGTTCCTTGATGGCTCTGCAAGGTTGTGCACAGCCCCACCCTCTCCCGTGCAGCTCAATGATGATGTGGGAGCAACCAAGGTGCACAAACCTTGCTTGTGTCCCCAAGGGGAGCAGCGTGCTCTGTGAACCCACCTAAAACAAGTCCCCAGCTGCTGCTGCCCCCAGAGCCAGCCCCAAGCTGCAGAGCCATGCCCTGTGCGAGCACATCGTGCCGCTCACACCGGGCGCACTTCTCCTCTAACAGCTTAGTCCTGCCAACGACCCAGGTTATGCTCACAGCCCATTAACAGCCCAACATTTACTCAGAAAACTTTATTGTATCAAAATCCCACCTTATAAAAGTGCAAAGAAGAGTAGCTTTAGGCCCTGTGCCTGCCCCACAGCAGGGAGAGCAGGGTCAGCAGCCAGCACCCAACAACCTGGCCGCAGTCCGAGGAGTCACCCGGCTTCCAAATTAAAAATCAGCCTTGTTCTGCGCTGCCGCAGCGGTAACAAGTGGGCTCTGCCACGCCGAGATGCTGGCACAGACTGGTGTGTAAGGAAATGTGCTGTGGGCAGCAAAAGCCCCTGCCGTTAGCAACCAAGATGGATAAATGCCCCCAGGGATGACAGAGCAGATCAGCAGCACAAGGTCCCTGTCTCCTTCCTGGGCCAGTCCCAAGATACGCTCCTGCCTATCCCAAGTGACATCCCGGGGCAGTGCAGGAGAGGAACCAGCTCTCAAGTGCATTCTTCCCAGGTGCCACATCCTCACCCCTTTAAGAACTCTGCATGTGGGATAAAACATTGTGAGTTAACCAGAAACCGAGCAAAGTGACTCTTCACAAGGAGCTGAGGAAAACCATCCTCCTCCTGGGACTTTCCCATGTGCTCTCCTGCTCTGTGCACAGCTCCCCAGTGTCACTGGTTCTAGACATTGCAAGTCAGGAGCCGGACCAGTATGCCCACCAGCAGGACAGCGATGGCCGTGGCAGCAGCCAGCACACGGCGGATGATCAGGGACCTCCATAGCACCGCGGGAGGAGAGGGGATGACAACAGGCTCCTCCTGTATGATGGGCTGCTGGTCAGGTTGCCTGTCATCTCCCACGATGCTCTCAGGCAGGACCACAGTGTCTATGGTGTCTGTGTCAACAGAGATGTAATCTGTGCAACAGAGAGGTGAGTGCTGCAGGGAAGCCAAACTTTTCGGTCCCCATCCCTGGAGGTATTTCAGAGCCATGTAGATGAGGAGCTTAGGGACATGGTTTAGTGGTGGGCTTGGCAGTGTTAGGTTTATGGGTGGGCTCAATGACCCGAAAGGGCTTTTCCAACCAAAATGATTTTATGATTCTAAACTCAAGGGAGCCCATCCTGATGCTGAACAAGCACTAGTGATGGTCCTGAGGGCCCTTTCCCAAGGCTCAGGGACACTGGGACATGCCACAGCCAAGTGGCAGGTGTTCCCAGGCAAGGCAGACACTGGCCAGCAGTCCAGGCTCTTCCCTGGAGCAGCCAAGGTGGTAACAGGGGTAATGGGGTGTCTTGTACCCCATTACTAATTACAGGAGAAGTGCTACTGGCCTGGGACCAGCACCAGACACTGTGCTCTTTCCAGCTATCTGGACAGACATGGCTGCTGGGAATGTGAAGGAAAGGAAGGGTTGGGTGGAGAATCTGGGCTCCCTCCCTGTTGTCAGGCCTGGCTACATACCCACAGCAGATGTTTTGTTAGCAGCTGTGCTATTGGAGTTCACATCTTCCAGTTGTTTTTTCAGTCCAGCTCGAACTTGAGCCTAAAAACACATGGAAGAGTCGCCCTTGTCAGAGCAAGGGTGTCCTGCCCTGCCAAGCAAACTTGAGCCTCCTCCCTCTGCTCTCCCAAAGCAAGCATGATCTGCACCAAACTGCTCCTCTGCTACAGGAGAGGGACAGATCCTGTCTCGCTTTTGCCTCCTCTCAGAGGGCTGTGGCATTGTACTGGGACAGGAACTCACCCAACACCTTTTAAGAGTTACTAGAGAGAGCACAAGTCTCACCTCTTCTGCAGCTTTCTTCCAATCCATGCGCATGACAAAAGCGGAGAAAGAAAGGGCTTGCACAGAGATGCAGATGATCATCCCCACCCACAGACCTGCAGGATGGAGAGATACTTCAGGGAGGGCTTGAGGAAAGCCTGCTTTTGCCAGCCACTGCCAAAATACCCCAGGGACGTCCCTGGGGTCAGGTTATTGCCCCATGTTTAACCCAGTCCTGATGGGAGAGCTGCCCAGCCAGGGGAAACAGCTCCTGGGAGGGTCCTATGCTGGGGGCAAGCCTGGATTTAATGGGACATCTCAGCCCCCATTTGATGGGGGTTACTCAGAGCCTGCATCAGATAAACGCTTCAGTGTGCAACCCAGCCCCACCAAGCCAAAGCAGGATGTGAGCACAAGTTCCAGGGCTGTGCCTCTGCTCAAGGCAGCTCGTGCCATGCCGAACGGAGGACACACTTACCTAACACCCCCATCTTCGCCGCAAACATCAGTGAGACGCCGATGGGCAGGCCGATGGCGTAGTAGCCGATGGCGTTGGCGATAGCACCCATCTTCTGCTTCCCTGTGCCCTGCAGCACGCCGCCACACGTTGCCTAAGGAAAGCAGGCAGAGGGATCCATAGGTGCTATGGAAGATCCAGCACGTGCTATGGAAGGTACCACCACCACAATGCTGGGGTATGGCACTGTGCTGTGAACAGGGGACACCACAGCAACATCCTTCAGAGCCAAGAGGGACCACAGCCACATCACAGAGTGGAGCAGGGCTCCTCTCCTTCCAGCTGCTGACCCAGGCGCAGGATGGGGAGCTGTCTGCAGACCCCATCATGCTTTCCACACCGCCTAGATCCCTGCCCCAGGGACAAACGGGAGGAAACAGGCTGAAATTACTATCTAAGAAGTTGTAGGAGCACTGCTGCTGTGCTGTGAGGACCTGACAGCTCTGAAGACCCATCTGCTCACTTGTGTTGCTCTGACAAGGTAGGAAAAAGCTGAAGCCTCGCCGGGGGAAAAGAGGGGGAATGATCTGGGTTGTTCTGCAGCAACTGCAAGCAGGGAACCCCGAGGTGCTGTAGGTAATGCAAGTGGCTGCTCTGACAGCTTATCAGGTTGCTTCTCTGGATCAGTTTAGCAGATCAAGAGTGAGCTAGAGGAGCTTTGTGCTCTCCATCACACCCCAACCTGCAGAGAGGAATCACTCCACGTGCTGGAATACTCACTGCTGCTGCATTAAACAAGTAGAACGGAGCAAAGATGATCATCACTTTGGACACCAAGGTAGCGATCTCCCTGTTGGGAAGATGTACATACTGGTCAAGGAAAGCAGCACAGCCTGGTCCCAAGGGACTCTGGTTCTCACATATTTCCCTCAGCAGCTGCAAAGCCTGATCCCAGCCCATGAGACTTGAAGGGATGCATGGAGCTTGGGTACCACCATAGCATCCCAGTGTCAGCAGCATTTGTGCTGTCCAGTAACACCAGGCAGTGGAGAGGAACCTTTGGGGAACATGGTTGCCAGATGGAGGTTTCTGAACTCTCTCTGTCAGCAGCTCCTGGGATATAAATCACACCCTCCAAGAAGGTGGTAATACTCAAAAGAAAGCTCTGAACCTACCTGTCATTGGTGAAGATGTATCCCACCACATCCTTTAGGGTTCCTAGTAGTATTGCAATCACCACAGCAAAAACTTCTGGAAGAAAAAGAAACAGGGGGATTGCTTGCCTGAAGGGCAGCATGTCCTGCTCCTTTATTCCCCTCTGCAGGACCTGGGCTGACCTGTGCACAGCAGGGCAGTCAGGCAGGAGGTCTTGGCTTGCACCGCATCCCCCGATCCCAAGGCATTGCCCACTCTGACACTCGCAGCCACGCTGAAGCCCAGCGGTACCTGAGTAGCAGGAGACAAGGAGGAGGTGAGTGGCAATAGTCTGCAGCAATTTTCTTCTTCCCCAGCAGGAAACTTGGGACAAATTGGCATTGCTGCAACAATGGGATGTTCCATCTGCAGCCCACCCCTGGATGTGCAGCTGCACAGCAGGCCTGACAGTCATCACCCGCCTGGTACCTCCTGCTTCCCTCCCCAGCCTTGATCTGCAGGGACATTGTTTGGGAGCTCCTCCCAGGCTGATCTTGGTTTAATCCACCCAGCCCTTACCATGTACACTGCAGAGGAGAGCTCGTAGATGACAGACTGCGCTCCCAGCTCCACCACACTGAGCAGCCCTGGAAGAAGATTCATCAGTTCCTTCGTTAGGTCAGAATTAAACTCCTCCTTTGCTGACAAGGAGATGGTGACTACAGAGCTCCCATCTAACAGATGCAGCATCCTGCAGCACCCACCCTGCAGGTGAGGAGGCTGCTGGCAGGAAGTGCTCTGGGGACACACTCAAGAGGCAGCCACCAGAGTAGGCACGGCTGGAAGATGGAACAGCTGAACCAGAGGAAAAAGAGGATTTGGACTCACCTGCCAAGAAGCTCCCGATCTCAAAGGTCCACCATTCAATACATATCATGAACATGCCAGGTATCGCCAGCCGGATAAAGGAATCCCAGTCCAGGAGACATTCCCTGGTCCAACCTGCAATGAGAAGGTGAAGCAGAATGATCTCCCTCGAAGGGCAGCCATCTGGACACTGAGGACAACAACCACAAGCCACAGCTCCCAGGACATCAGCATAGTCTGGCTGTACCATGGTGCATTTCTGAGCCAGGGTGACCAACAAGAATGTACTGGGGGTGACAGTAAGGGTCTTGGGGTCACGGCTACAGCATCTACCCACTGTGAGGGGATGGTAATGCCTTTGTCAGATCTACACCGTGAGTGCTGGTGACAGTGTCAAATCCCCAAGGCCAGACACTGGTAGGTTGAAGGATTAAGCTATGAACAGTACCTCCCCAGGTCTCCACATGGATCTTCTTCCACCACACATAAAGGAAGAGGAGAATGGCCTGGGTATACTGAGAAACAGTGTTAGCCCAGGCAGAGCCCCTGGTGAGAGAGAGAGACAGGAAGATTTCAAACATCCTCCTCTACCACCTCCTCAGCTACAGCAGAAGAGACCTGGTGGCACTCATACAAGCCTTGCTGCAGGTATGAGGCAGATTCCTCCAGCCTCATCTTTCCAGGTTGGTTGTCTGGGAGCAGAGAACGGGACACCCCCAACCCCCTAGCCCTGAGCAAACTCCTGCACCCAGGGAGAGGCTGTCACCACCTCTGCTCACACTTACACCATGCCCAGCTTCAGCGCATATAGGAAGAAGGCGTTCATGGCCACATTGAGGATGTTGGCTGCAATCCCCGTCAACACCTGAGGCAAAATGATCGCCTGGAAGCCAAGGAGAGACTTTGGAGTTTGCTTCCCCAGCACTGGCCAAGCCCCCATCCAGCAAACACAAGGAAGACCTTCATCAATGCCCAAGAAGAAAGCCAAAAGGCAGCTCTTGTTTCATGTAAAGCTGGAGTGTGTTAGACATGCAGAAGGCAGCATGCAGGGCTCAAGAACTGGTGCGAGCAACTCAACACAGAGTTGGGAGGTAGCAATGGGGAAATGGAGCAAGATAAGGGTGAGTCCCATGAGTTCTCTCTGCCCTACATCACACATTCCTCAGCCTAGCTCCCCCCAGGACAAGATGAACTTAGATCCCCAACTTTACCCATGTTCCTAGGAATATCTTTAATCTACAGCCCAGAACCTGGCTAGTTATACAATACCTGACTTTGTAAATATCTCGTCTGCAGCTGGTACAGAAACACCGCCTGCAAAAGTCAGGATTCATTTCGTCAGCACCGCTGCACTATGGTTCCACAGCCAGATACCCTGCAATGCTCACAGACAGGTCCTTCCCTCAGTTCCTCCCACCACCTTCTCAGGGTGCTCCAGCCGGGCACGCTGCCCAACACCCTGCTCCAGGGCTCTGCTTGGAGCGTGGCATCTGCCAGCACCGGCTGCACCTCCAGCAAAGACACCTCCTATTCCCACTGGGAAGAGAGAGATCAGTCTCCAAATGGGAAACCTCCCGTGCTTCCTTGTCAGCATGAGGGAGCCTGGAAATCAAGAAGCTTGGCTTACAGACACTTATTCCCCAAGGGCACTGCTCCCTGTCTGAGAGGAGTCCCTCCTGAGGGACAGTGACTAGCCGAGAGCCCAGCAGCTACAAGTGCGTGCGAACAAGCTGCAGCCTTTATCTCGGAGCTGAGAACAAGCCCTGGAGCTCCTGGTTCCAATGTCCATCGCCAGCTACTCGCTGTGCAGAGACGTGGCTGCAATAAAAGCCTTTGCACAGCAAGAGGGAAGAGGGCATGTTTGCTGGTCCACAGCTGCTGGCCAATACACATCTGTTAGGGTCCAAGATCGAAGGGGATGTTGTAAAACCCTAAACCATGCTGCCCTGTGATCCGCAGAGCAAAGACCCTCCCTCCTTTCCCTAAATGTTACTGAGGGATACAGAGCCTCTGACAGCTTCAGCAGCAACTTACAGGAAGTGCTGGAATGAAGATCATCACGTAGACCTGAGTTAACCTGGAGAGAGAGTTGTTTCCCCAGTTAATGATACACCAAAGCAAGAGCCAAGCCAAGCAGTGTTGCACTCAAGCTCTGTGGAGCCTTGATTTCAACATGACATGACAACCCAGCCCACAGCCAAATGCCAGATCCAGAAGGGCTCGATCTCCTCCCTGACCTGGAGACCTCAGGGTCCTGTCGGATGAGCAGGAGGATCCGTTCGGTGTTGATGAAGAGTGCCCAGCAAGGGAAGCAGCACAGCAGCAGGATGAGGATCCCTCGCTGTAGGATGGTGCCCACCTGCTTCAAGTTCTTGCTGCCATAGGTCTGAGTCAGGAGAGAGGACCAAGGTGAGCATTACAGGGAACCAAAGGTCGACCCAGAGCAGCAATGGGCTGATTTAATGCATTTCCCACACCCTCCAGTGGCTGGTGCTGGGCTGGTCAAGTATAACCAGCTCTCAGGTGCTTGCACATCCCTTCGCTCCCA
>NW_010303743.1:0-406 GCF_000700745.2 Antrostomus carolinensis
GGTTAGGGTTAGGGTTAGGGTTAGGGTTAGGCTTAGTGTTAGGTGTTAGGGTTAGGTTTAGGGTTAGTGTTAGGGTTAGGGTTATGGTTTAGGGTTAATGTTAGGGTTAGGGGTTAGGGTTAGATTTAGGGTTAGGGTTTAGATTTAGGGTTAGGTTTAGTGGTTAGGATTAGGTTTAGGGTTAGGGTTGGGGTTAGTGTTGGGGTTAGGGTTAGGGTTGGGTTTAGGTTTAGTGTTGGGTTAGTGTTAAGTTTAGGGGTTAGGTTTAGGGTTAGTGGTTAGTGTTAGGGGTAGGGGTAGTTAGGGTTTAGGGTTAGTGTTAGGGTTAGGATTAGGTTTAGGGGTTTAGGGTTAGGGTTAGGGTTAAAGTCAGGTTTAGGGTTAGGGTTTAGAGTTAGGGTTAGTG
>NW_010303744.1:0-496 GCF_000700745.2 Antrostomus carolinensis
AAGGGAGATTTAAGTGCTGCATTTGGGGGCTTGAACCCTGGCTCATTTGGCTAGTGTTGGAGCTGAAAAAGAGAGACCAAGTTGTGTGTTTTGAAGCACTAGAGACTAAGTTCTGTGTGGGCTGGAAGCACAGACCAAGTCCCTTGTGTTTGGGCTCAGAACCAGAGACCAAGACCTGTATTGTAGGGCTCAAAGCAGAGCCCCAGTCTTGTGTTTGGGGGTTGATACCAGGCTCATTGGGCCAGTGTGAGAGCTGAGAACCAGAGACCAAGTGTTGTGTTTTTGGAGGTTTGAGGCAGAGCACAAGCCCTGTGTTTGGGGCCTGGCACGGGGCTCCTTTGGCCAGTGTGGAGGTCATACAAACAGACCCAGCGCTGCATTTGGGGGCTTGAGGCAGAGCCCCGGCCTGCAGTGTCAGGGGCCAGCACTTGCAACCGCTCTCCGGGCCCCCGAGCGGGAGACCGGGCTACCCCCGGCCGGGGTAGAGGGACTGGAC
>NW_010303745.1:0-1057 GCF_000700745.2 Antrostomus carolinensis
GTGGTGTTTGGCTGCTGGCCACGTTAAATTACCACATAAGGCACGGACAACATTAACATGAACCACAGGCACAGGCCTTACTGCCATGGAGCCTGTTTGTTAGAAACGAGGTGTTAGTACTACTCAGCCTCCTCAATGAGGACAGGCCTGATGCTCCATCTCTTCACTGTTTCACCTCAATCCTTATTTTATACATCACTGAATTCTGTATGACCATCATGTCTTGGTTCTTGGGATGATTGGTCTGTACGTACAAGTGTAAGGCATAACTACCCTCAGAACATGCTAGACTATTACTTAAATATGTAAAATCACTTTTAATTTGCTTTAGGCTTTGCAGGTTCTGGAGTACCAGCAGGGACTATTGAGTTGTCTTGGCTTTTCTTTCCTATTAAACTGAGTAAAAGTGTAGAAAAGCAGGTGAGGGACTAAAGTATATGATGTCTGGTGATGTCTGCCAGCTTTTCTTGTTCCTACCATAAAGACATTTGGGAAAGATGCATCACTCAGCTGGACAGATTTACTCAAGAAGGAAAGTTTGAACTTAGGAGAATTTGGTTTGAATTGACAATGCTTTTGTCTTGAATCTTTTTGGGGAAAAAAAGTATCTGTAGAGAAAACAGCAATTAAATTAATTTGTTAAATAGTAAAGGACTGTGATTGAGGGACTCTTCTCCCAGTAGGTGTGAGCAAGGGACTGATTTTGTGTTGCCAGTGCTGTACTTCAGCCACAAAGCTGCTGCCCTGTTGGCAAATCCTTAACGTTGACCTTCCGCATTGAACTCAACAGCAACATTTTTTGGTGCTCAGCTAACTTCTGTCTCCTTTGCACTGCTTCAACTTTGGCTTTGGGGCTTCAAGAGAGTTTTGAGTTATCAAAGATACTATCAGTGTCTGGGGAACGCTCAGTTTTTAACAAGTCTTTAGGAAGTGGATAAGATGATAGCAGAATTAAGCGACTTGCTTTCAGTCTTCTGTTAGTGCTTTTGGAGAGGAACATTTACTTCAGCTAAGGAAAGCCATAAGATGATAGAAAACAATGGGAGTGAGGAAGCGA
>NW_010303746.1:0-234 GCF_000700745.2 Antrostomus carolinensis
TGTGAGCGGACGTGCGTGTGTGCAGGCATGTGGGAGCCCACAGGAGTGTGTGTGCGTGTGTGTGTGTGCGTGTGCACAAGCGTGTGGGAGCCATGGGGTGTGCAAGGTGTGTCGCTGGGGGGTTTACACGCGTGTGCTGAGTTGTTCACGCGTGTTTGCGGGGTTTCCGTGAACGTCGGGGGGTTTCCACACGGGTCACGGGGTTTGCACGTGTGTGGCAGGGTTTATACCCGG
>NW_010303746.1:313-618 GCF_000700745.2 Antrostomus carolinensis
ACACGGGTGTTTCAGTGTTTACACGCGTGTGGCGGGTTTTACACACGTGTCGTGGGGTTTACATGCATGTCGCAGGGTTTACACGTGTGTTGAGGAGTTTACACGAGTGCCGCGGGATTTACACGCGTACTACGAGCTGTCCACGCATGTTGTGGGGGGTACACGCGTGTCACGGGATCTACATGCGTGTTTCAGTGTTTACACGCGTGCCGCGGGATTTACACGCGTGTGGTGGGGCTTACACGCGTGCTACGAGCTGTCCACGCGTGTCGTGGGGTGTACACGCATGTCACGGGGGTTTACAC
>NW_010303747.1:0-205 GCF_000700745.2 Antrostomus carolinensis
GAAGCTCAACTGGAGTGTCAGGACAACGGGGACGGGTCCTGCGCTGTCACCTACCACCCCACCCAACCTGGAGACTACAACATCAACATCCTCTTTGGGGGTCACCACATCCCGGGGAGCCCCTTCCGGGCTCACATCACCCCCATCTTTGACCACACCAAAGTCACGGCTAATGGCCCCGGTTTTGAAGGAGGCCACGATGGAG
>NW_010303748.1:0-868 GCF_000700745.2 Antrostomus carolinensis
TGGCCAGGAGGTCCCCCAAGGCTGCATAACAAGTGATGTTATATACTGGCTTCCAGTTGATGAGGCAAGACATTGATGTGCTGGAAGACATTTCTCTGCAGGCTGACACCCTCCTGGCTGATGCTCTGCTTGCACGTTACCTCCTGCATTGTGTTCTTGCCCTTCTCTTCTCCTCTAAGCACTTCTTCCAAACCCTGGATCTTGAGGGAGTCCCAGAGGAGTTGAAGGGACAGATGGCAGCTATGGCAACTGTGTAAAGGGACACATGAGCCTTCTCCTTGATTTTGGCACAATGGGGATGGGTTGAGCTTGGGTGTGTAAAATGGGTGAGGGAGGGGGATGAACACACAGGGATGGTCCTCCCTCATCCAAAAGAGATAAGTAGTGTCTGTGACATTCTAGAAACTCTGCTGAGGTCTAGAAGGGAGCAGGAAAAGCATCTTATCTGCCACTGGAGCAGTTTTGTGGTCAGAAGCATTAAGTGCTGTGGAATCCTTCTGTGTGTGTCACTGTGTCCTGAAGGGAAGTGGCTCCTGAGAAGATGTGCAGCAAATCCACCAGAACATTCACCCAGCTGCTGTGCAGGAAACTAGATCTGGAGACATCCCAAGCAGTGACACTTTTGTCCCTTCAACCAAGCCTCATTTTGAGGACACTGAAGGAGAGATACCCCACCAGTTCTGTTCTCAGTCCCTCCTTCCTGCACAGAGGCAATATTTGTTTTCTTCTGCTCTCGTTGTATTTCAAATGGAGCACTTGGCACTTCTAGTACCCTGCTCTTCCAAAAGTCTTTGTAGACTCGTGGACCTTACTTGCTGCTGAGCATGTTTGGATGTGCTGTGGAAATCCTGACACGTATTTTGTTGTG
>NW_010303749.1:0-669 GCF_000700745.2 Antrostomus carolinensis
GGCTCGCCCCAGCGCTGCCGGCTGTTCCCAAGGAGCGGCCGATGCTCACAAGGAGAACTCCCAGTCTGGGCACAAACACTCATTCCTGGGGAGCCGTGGTGGGAGGCAGGAACCCCACTGCACTCCCGTCCCCTGGCTGGATGCATCCTGCCTCCTTCCGTGTCTGTCCCCCCCAGCCACCTTCCCGGAGCTGCTGCAGGGCGCTGCTCCTGTCAATTGAATATTTTTAGAGCTGTCAAGCAGCAATCTGCAGGCTAAGTACCGCTCCGGCTCTAATGGGTTGTGCATAATGCATGGTTATGAGGCAGCAAGAGAGGGACCCACTAATGGAGGCCAGTGGGGGAAGATCATTCCCACGGCAGGGCACGGGTAGGACTGGGACTTCTGTTTGGTGTGGCAGGACAGTGTGTGACACACATTGCCAGGGGCAAGCCCCTTGTGCCGTGTGGGAGTGCCACACACCCCGGTGTGTATCCATGAGCTGTTGTTGGCATCTGGGAGAGCAAGTCCTCTGCGCTGGGACACCCCAGCCATGGTGTTAGAGCTGCCAAATTGGGTTGAGAA
Source organism: Antrostomus carolinensis (assembly GCF_000700745.2). NCBI lineage: Eukaryota > Metazoa > Chordata > Aves > Caprimulgiformes > Caprimulgidae > Antrostomus > Antrostomus carolinensis. Next base: position 565 of record NW_010303749.1, read on the forward strand.
GCGTGAGAAAAGAAATGCCAAATCACGCCGAGGAAGCGTGGTGGGCAGGAGAGCGCTGGACTGGCACCGGGTGCAGGAGCTGCCACGAGCCATCACACGTTTGCT
>NW_010303749.1:827-1035 GCF_000700745.2 Antrostomus carolinensis
CAGGGCGGGGGCCCCCGGCAGCAGCGGGCTGCCAGGAGGGGCCGGTGCTGCCTGAACCATCGCTCGAGCGGTAACGGCTCCTCTACAATTTACAGGTGACTGACAGACAATTTTTCAAAGCTCTGTGAGTTCAGCTCAGACACCGGCCCCTCCCCAAGCCCTGCATTATGCATGAGCCACCCCCCCGCCACCCCCTCCCTCTGCACTG
>NW_010303750.1:0-11628 GCF_000700745.2 Antrostomus carolinensis
ATGGTCAAGCACTGGATGTAAATTGTCTGGATGTAAGGGTGACAGCAGAGAGCAGGAGCAGGGGATGGAGGACATGAGGGTAAAAAGGTCTTGGCAGGACCCAGTTCCTGATCAGTGTGACCTGTTCTGGTGAAGAAGAAACTCTGAGGCTGGGAAGACAGGCGGTGACGGCGGGAGGGGAATCACAGGGGTGTCTGCTCTGGGCCTCAGATTAAGTGTAGAACAAAGTTGTTAAACTTTTGCTATTTAAAGATTGTGGAATTAGTGCTGGGAGTGAGTGATCTGGGTTCAGGGCTGGGCTGGGGTTGCGGGGGCGTGCTCAGGGGTGGGGAAGGGTGGTGTGGCAGAGGGGTCGGTGATCATGGCTGTCCCAGACTCACAGCCAGGGGAGGTCACAGCCTTGGTACAGGCACCGTAACAACCCACTGGAGAGTTTGAGGGGGAGTTCTTTACACAGCCAGTCCCAGAACTCCTTCAGCTCCTTCTGAGAGGGTTCGTGTACAGCCCCTGCTTGTCCCTGGCGTGTCTTCAAGGAATCGGATTCCTCTTGGGAAGGCAGTTTTTCCAAAACATGTGAGCACTTAGCGGCCATCTGGGATACAAATTAAGCCCTTTTTTTTTAGCATTGTCCACCAAGGCCTCAACTGTGAGTGTGTCCTGGCAGATCCGTCTGTCCCAGTTAACTGAGGATGGTTTCTCCCTTTGGATTCTTTAATCTGTAGAGTGTGGCCACGAGACCCAAAGTGATTGAGACTGGCAACTCCATTTTACTCTGCAGCTGAGCTGGGCTTGCAGGCGAGTGCACTCGCTTGTTACAGCAGCTGTGACCAGTGACACGTTGACAGTTGTCAGCGTTAGTAGTTTCTGACACGTAAACACCGTGTGTCCTCATCTGGATGAGGCTGTAGTTGGACCTGAGGTCAGGCTGTAGCTGGACCTGAGGTCAGGCTGTAGTTGGAACCAGGGTCAGGCTGTAGTTGGACTCAGGGTCAGGCTGTAGTTGGACCCAGGATCAGGCTGTAGTTGGATCCAGGGTCAGGCTGTAGTTGGACTCAGGGTCAGGCTGTAGTTGGATCCAAGGTCAGGCTGTAGTTGGACCCAGGATCAGGCTGTAGTTGGACCCAAGGTCATGCTGTAGTTGGACTCAGGGTCAGGCTGTAGTTGGACAGGCTGCACCTTTGCCCAGTGCTCGCTGTGCTGTCACCGTGTCCTGTTGTCTTCAGCAGCTGCACTGTTCATGACGTGGTTGTGCGAAATGGTGGCGGTGTGTCCCATTCCTCACATCCCGGCTGCCTTGCCTCACCAGCCGCACCTCCCACTGGTTTCTGCCCTCTGTCTTCAGAAGCATCAGTAGCTGGAGTTGAATAAGGTCCATTTAAAAAGGTTCCTTTAAAAAATCTATTTTTCCACAAACACGGGGCTGTGACCTGCGGTGTTTATGGGACAGGGGGTGCACTGTGGAAGTATCTCAGTGTGTGGATGTGTGGAGGGAAGGAGGGAGTGTGTCTTGGGACCTGTGGGTAGATGGGACACGGGCACTTGCCTTTCAACCTCCTCTCTCTCCCTTTGGTTTCCAGATGCCATCAGCGCCACGAACCCCCGGGTCATTGATGACTCTCGGGCGCGGAAGCTTTCCAATGATTTGAAGCGCTGCACGTACTACGAGACCTGTGCCACCTATGGACTGAACGTGGAGAGGGTCTTCCAGGATGGTAACTGCAGCTGGGGGAGGATGTCCAGGCAGGACAGGGCAGCAGTGCTGTCCCAGAGAGGGGGCTCACAGCACCCAGACCACTGGCTCTTGGTCAGAGCGGCGTGCTGCCCTGAGCCCGGGGAGACCCGCACAAATTCCGGGCAGAACCGTTGCTTTACACACATAGACTGAGTCCAGGGAGTAGGATGTGCTGTGGGTGTGGAAGTGTGCGTGGCAGGTAGGTGAAATGCACGTGGATGTGCACGAGGGACGGCAGATCGGGGCCGGGCAGCACCCTTCTCCTGCCTCTTTCACAGGGGATGTCCTCTGGGTGCTTGTTCCAGCGAGCAGAGAGGCTGCAAGGGACGGTGGTGTCCCCGTGGTGGGGCCTGGGCAGCACAGCAGCCTGTACAAACCTACAGAATCCCAGAATGGCCTGGACTGGAAAAGCCCTTTGAGATCATTGAGTCCAACCATGAACTCAACACTGACCAGTCCCCTATGACTAACCCATGTCCCTCAGCACTGTGTCTACACGACTCTTCAATCCCTCCAGGGATGGGGACTCCACCACTGCCCTGGGCAACCCCTTCCAATGCCTCAGAACCCTTTCAGCAAAGAAATTCTTCCTCACATCCCATCTCAACTGCCCTGGCCACAACTGGAGGCCATGAGGCCTCTACAGAGGACTTGAGAGGCTGCAGAGAGGGTTTTGATTGCCTTTTGTGGAGGAGAGGAGGAAGCACAGCAGAACCTTTGGGTGTTAGAGAGAGGAACAGCAACTGAACAGTGAGATGGGGCAGCTGTTCCTCATGGGAACAGTGTGTGGAACAGGATTTCTGCTTAGACTCAGAGAAGAGTCTGCGTGACAGGAATCTGTGGGTTGTTCCTGGCTGTTGGGGTGATCAACAGCATCACCATGTCTTCCAGGGCAGTGAGTGATTCTTCTGAGGAGTGGTTTGGTAGGAGCATTTCAACAGGAAGGCCAAGAGCTTGTGCACAGGGAGGTATGCAAGGCTCTGCGAGTCCATAAGGTGCCATCCCACCCCACCCCACCCTGAGGTGTTTTCTGTAAGGTACTTGGTGCATCACTGGGGACCTTCACATGCACCTCCTCTCTGTGCAGGTGACTCCTCCCAGAGCTGACCATTCCTGGTGGTGTCTGTAGAGGGATTTCTCCAGAGTGCTGTGGTGTGCTTTAAATACCCTGTGATGCTCAGTTGCTGATACACACGGGAGCACCGTATGTGACATTGGGCACAAATGCCAAGCGATGTATCTGGACAGAGGTTCTGTCGCCAGGGCAGGGCTCCTTGCTTGGGCATCACAGAGCTACCTGTAGCAACCAAAGAAATCATGATAAGCTCATGATCCCAGGTGCTGCTTAGAGGATGACAGGAAATATCCTTGAAAAAGTCTGACTGATGTTCAAGAAGTGGAGGAAGCTCTGCCTGGCAAGCTGAAACATGAAGGTGGCCTCAAGATGCCTCAGTTAAGGGTTGATGAGATGTTATCACCACCAGTGTGGTCTTGCTGGGCTCATGATTAAATTCCCTTGTTACCACAAGTGTGTGAGTGACAAGGCAGAGCCTTTGCTGGGCTCTTTGCCCAGGACAGCAATTGCTGATGAGTTTTCCTGAATCTTTTCTGGCCTCCTCTCTTTTTCCCACTGGTGATCATCTCAACCTCCCTATTTCAGGAGACCATTCTTACCTTACCTCTTCCTCTAAAATTGGACCTACTTGTATTCTGAATATTGAGAAGCCCCCTGCCTTGAATCTGCCTTCTCCAGTGAAGCCCTGGAGAGCTGTCCTGAGTGGCATGAAGCCCTCTGCCCTGGAGGTGAGAAGGCTTTCTCTGTAGCCATGCAGGACTTCCCTTCTCCTGCCCTCTCCAGTCTGCTTTGGACTCTTTGTAAGGTTTCTGGAGCTGTCTGACTTCTGCCTGGGCAGTTTTCATTATCACTTTAGCAGCACAAAGAATGAGCCCCACAGGCTCGTGTGGTAGGATGGGTCTTCCCTGTCTTATCCTCTGCTGGGTAATTTCTGAGTCCTCTCTTCCTTCACCGCTCCTCTGATGTGGGTGTTTGAATTTCCCCTGTGTCAGACCTGCCCAGTTTCCACGTCTCGTCCCAGGCTGGGTTGTCCATGGAGACTGGTGAACACCATGCAGTGTGTCAGCCAGGTTGAGTTTTGACCTGCCAAGAGGTCAAACCTTGTGTACCAGAGCCTGTGGGTCCTGGGGTAGTCAGCAGAGGACATGTCCCATCCCTGTAGCATTGCCAGTCCTTCCTGTTGCCTTTGCTGGGTGGCCAAGACGTGGGGTTCAGGCGTGTTGCAGAGCCGGGTGCCTGAGCGTGCGATGTGCCTGGCCCATGTTGAAGGAGAGGAGGGTTACACAGTGAATGGTGGATGAAGGTGGCCAGAGGAGGGGAGGAGAGCAGGAAAAACAGGAGGTTAACAAGGTCTGTGTGGTGGATGTAGGAGAGGTTCCTGCTGTTCATGGGACTAATATTTAGCCTGGGAGTCTGGACAGGCTTTATCCAGCGAGCAGGTAGCAGCAGTGGCCCGAAAGGTCTTTGTGTCTGCACGGGACATGGCACTGCAGCTGTGAGGTGGCAGGATTTTGCAGTTGCTGTCAGCATCTGACTTTTCCAAAGGGATTCAGTCACACCATGTGTATGGTGCAGCATCTTCTGTCTTCCTGGAAAGAGAATGTGGCAGCTCCTTTATCACGAGGGTGCACGATGTGAGGCGTGCTGGGTGGGACATGTGATGGTCCCAAGGCCTTCAGTCGTGTTCATCCAAAAGGTTCCTCCTCCTGTGGTGGTGGGGCTGCCCAGCCTGTGTGCAAGAGGAAACGGGGAATGGTGATGTGTTCTGAATTCCCCAGCAGCCCAGCCTGTTTGCTGTCATGCTCTTTGGTCATGATGTTTATTTCCAGAAAAGGTAGGAGATCCGAAAGGTTGAAATGCAATTTTGGGCTGTTGGCATCAGGCAGTGAGGTCACAGGGACTGGGAGAGTTGTTCCTATGTTAGTTTTTTGAATATCTGGAGACTGTGAGGGTCACAAGGGCCAGGCTGATGGAGGTGGCATTGCCCAGGCTGTTCAGTTTGGTAACTGGCTCGTGTAGCTGCTGTACAGGGCTGTCTGAGAAGTGACTCTGTCTGCCCAGGGATTCTTCTACAGCAGCAGCCCAGTGCTCTGGGTGGCTCCTTGGTGCCCATCTCAAGTCACTGCTCTGTGTGAGACCCAAGAGAGCAGGTGGCCTTTGGGGACTCAGCATGGGAAGCCTGCCCTGTTGCCTGCTGGGGCAGCCACTAGCAAACATTGTCCCTGAGGTTGGGTGTTCTGCAGAAATCCTCCCCCTTACTACAGGGTGGCACAGTTTGAGCCCCAGATGAAGGGTTTGGGGCTCACTGAAGCCCTTCAGAAATCTGTGGGTGGAGAAAGTTGCTTTGTGGCCTCTGACCCTGTCCCTTTCTCCCTTCTTCCAGTGGCTCAGAAGGTGGTGGCTCTACGGAAGAAGCAGCAGCTTTCCATCGGTCCCTGCAAGTCTCTGCCCAACTCACCCAGCCATTCGTCTGTCTCTGCAGCCTCCATTCCTTCTGTTCACATCAACCAGGTGGGAAATGGGAACGGGGAAAGCTCCTTGCAGACCGTACGCAGCCGTACTCTGCCCGGCAGCGTGGCTGGATCTGGGTGCTCTTTGAGAAGTTTAATAGGAGGCATCCGAGCTGGGGAGCAAAGTCCAGGGAAAATGCAGATTTAAGTGTATCTGGTAATTTCAGGATTTTATTAGTGGTCAACAGACGAAAACTGGCTGGGAAGGAGAGGCTGAAAGTGGGAGCAGGGTGGACGATGGCCCAGGGCAGCATTCCTCAGGGAGGAGCTGAACATTGTTTAATATTTTCTTCGATGTCTGGATTATGAGAAAAGGGTCCAAACAAATGTGCACTCGTGGCGCTTGTGCCAGGCAACGTGTTCATAGTGAAGATAAAAACGTGTTCCCTCTCTGAGGAGTGTGGGGATACCAGACTCGGTCTGATTGCAGTCACTGATGTTCGTGTGCCTTGAAACTGGTGTAGGAAAAGCAAAAAACCAGTGGGAGGGAAAGGAGACCCTGAGGTGAGAGCACTGGGCCTGTTTAGCTGAGGAAAGTGAAAGCTGGAATGGACCAAGCCTGACCTCTGACATACACAGCAAGGAAAGAAGGTGCTGGAACAAAACAGGTGGATTTGAGACTGGCCATGGGGAAGCAAAGTTTGGGCATGGGAAGAGATTTCTCACTGCGTGTCAGGAGCTTGGGTAGAGGCTTTTGCTCAGAAACCTCCCTCCTTCCCTTCCTGCCGAGAACCTTTCAGCCTGGTTTGCAGACGGGGTCTGTGTCCAGGTGAATCCCGGCTCCCAGACAGGACCTTTGCTCTCAGTGCCTCGCTGGCTCCTGGGGCTTTGCCAGAGGGACCCGGTAGTTCTGGTGGGAAAGCGGAGCTGTTAGAGGGAAGTAGGGCAGCACACAGGGAACTGCAGCTTACTGAGGCCTTTCTAAGCCAGAAACACTGACTGATGGCCTGGGTGGTAGCAGTGTCAGCAGTAATGACAGGCCTTGTCCTTCTGGAGCCTCCTCCCTCTGTCCTCCCTGCCCCACGCGTGCTCTGTGCCCGTGTGACACTGCGTCCCTCCTGCGCCCCACAAACCTGGGTGCCACAGTGAGGATCAGAGTTAGTGTCTGTTCCCTGGGTCTTCTGTGGCTCGAGCACAAACCCTTTCAGTTCCCAGTGACCTGCTGCAGTCATCTTTGCCGTGGTGTTTACACATTTCTCTTCCATGACAAAAAGCACTTCTAGAAATAAAGTCTGAAGTCATGGAACTGGTGAGTGATGGTAAAATACTGCGAAGCATTTCCCTGTTCTTGCTTGGGCTCAGGAATGAGGGTCTGGAACTGCTTCCCTTGTCCTCAGAGAAAATCCAACTGTCTCTGAGAAACACGGGTTCACTGATTCCTGGTGTTTCTAACGAGGACCTGGGCAGAGCAGCCCAGACACTCTGGTGCACATGGGCTTGCTGCCCACGCAGGAGGACACACATCTGATCGTGAGCACAGTGACCGGGCAGTTGTAGCAGGAGGGATGCAAAAGAGCCCAGAATCGCTGCTCCTGGTGCTGCTTTACCCCGTGGGGCAGCTCTGGGAGGGGGTGGACGGACTGAACGCTGTGAGGAAGGGTGAACCAGAGAGTGACAAGGTCTTGGCAGAGTAGTGCCGTGTTCTGTCTTTTCCTGCCTGAGGGTGTGGGGCTCTTGCCAAGGTTTCTTGCTTGCCTTCGCAAGTAGGAGAGCAGGAACTGGCACAGGGAAAAGGATCTCAAGGAAGGGTTTGGAAACACAGAATTTAGCATGGAGATGAGATGGAAAGAAGCCAGACAAAGAACTCGGTCAGGAGCTTTTGTTTGCCTCGTACCGCAGCTGGGTTTTGGTGTGTGCAGGCAGGACAGACTCACGGGGCAGAGGGATCTCGTTCTTCCCAGTCCCGCTTGTGGGAGCAGCAGGACTGGCATTGCATCTGGAGCGCTTGGCCAGGAGGAGCCCCTGGGAGCCTGTACCCTGCTCTCCCCTCACAGGGCCTGCGTTTGGGTGTTGAAGTGTTGCCCGCAGCTGCTGGCCGTGTGCGCTGGCAGCGTTGCTCTGTCCCTTTCAGGATCTCCAGCAGCGTTTCGTTCTCCTTAGCCGTCTGCCTTTCTGAGGGCTGTTGGCACCAGTGTTCCCTTCGGATCATCCCTCTTCCCTTCTGCTAGTAGCGATGGTGGAGGTCTGCTTCCCTTCATAGCTTTGTGCCCAGAGAGGTGGTGGTGCCATCTGAAGTGAGAAGGATGTTCTGCTCGGTGCCTGGTCTCCTGGCCCACGCGGGCAGGGACCAGCTCTGTCTTCTGGAGCTGCCAGTGAAGAAGGTGTTTGTCTTGTGGAAACAGGAACAAGTGGTCCCCACAAAGAGTTGCTTATGGCAGGCAGGAGCTGGGAGCCAGCCCCGTCTCCTCCTCGTTCTGGGGACATCTTTTCTGGAAGTAGTTTGATGCTACTAGTGGAGCCAAACTAACTTTTTTGACAACGGCCACTGCTTGTCCGGTCTCCTGACAACCTGGCTGGTCCATTGAAATTACTGGGAGAGGAAAGACCACAGAGGACCCTGGTGACTTTGTCACCCATCTGTCTGGAGGATGTTCTTCTCCTGGTGTGAGGTGATGGCCAGTTTCCAAACCTTTGCGACGGTGCCGAGTTCCCACATTGGCAGCGCTCTGCGACAGCGGTGCTGTGGGAGGTGTTTCGCTGTCCTTGCGCAGGGGATGATCCTCTTCATGAAACAATTCCTGAACCAGCCAAAGGCTCTGCTTTCACTTCTGTCTTTAGGAGTTTTGGAGTTTTTTGGTCTTATTCTGCAGCGGTGCCTGGTCCCTCAGAGGATGCTGCTCCCATCAAGGCAGAGAGGAAGGGAGCTCTAGTAACAGGTCAGCCATGGTCAGGGTTTCCACCAACACTCACGAGTGCACCAGACATGCTCATCACGTCTGTGACCCTGAGCACTGTGTTCAGCATCTCCCTGGTCCTCTGGCATGGCAGGAGCCAGGGCCAACCCTGAGAGTCCTGCACGCTGCCTTGGGGACACCAGGTCTGTCCCAGCAGCTCATGAGATGTGAATCTGACGCTGTTTGAACAGACCCTTCAGATCCCCCGAAGGGCAGCCCCACAGAAAGCTGGTGCTTGCCTGCTGGCTCAGGCTCTCCTCGGCTCTCTTCGCCCGTGTCCTGCCCACACCCATCCCTGGGCGAGCAAGTTGGGTGGGTTTGGGAGCCCTGTTCTTAGCTTGGCCTTGGCTTCCACCCTGCTCCCTTCTGGCTGCTGCCTGTCCCTTGCCTGCAGGGTGAGAGTGGGAGCTTCTGGGGCCAGTGAAGGCTTGCAGAGTTATCCCACCTCATTTCCTTACTGTTCCTGCCCCTTTCTCCATCTGCCTTCAGGGACTGGGAGATGCCTTTGGGAGCACCCGGGGCTGTGGGATGAGTCACCGTTGCCTGTTTGCTGTGGGATGGAAGTTTGTCTTTCTGCCAGGGAGCTTGTTCCCAGCTGCTGCCAGGAGGTCACGCAGGCTCCCGGGGCTGAGCCTTGAACTGTGCAGTCCCCGGGGCTTTGGGATCCTCTGCTGGGATGCCCGACCATGCCCAGCCCTGCTCCGCTGCCCTCCTGGCTGGGGGCTGCCCAGCATCGTGGCTTCACCCCGACAGCCTCAGTCTGCGGTTCTGCATGGGCCCTTCAGTGCACTTACCAAGACTTTAGTAAGGGAGCAGATGAAAGGACTGGAAACTTAAAGTTTGCAAGTGAAATGAAGCACAAACCGCAGCTGAGCTGTGCTCGGTAACGAGCGCTTCCTGGCCCGGCGCAGCGCGTTCGGCAGAGCTCGGTCAGCGCGTGTCTCGGCAACTGAAGCGATGGGCGTTTGCCCGTTTCCTCCTGGAAGCCCGTGTCCCGTCACCCGCTGAGCTCGCCGTGCCCTCCGCTTCATGGTCTGTCCTCTCCTCTGGCTTCTCCCCCGTTCCGGTGCAGACGCTGAGTCGGTGGCTGCTGTTCGCTCGCGCTCCTCAGTTCAGAGCCCTTCCCAAACTGCGCTCCTTGTGCTGCCTCTGCCTTTTTGTGCCAAGAGTTACTACAGGGTAACTTCAGCTGAGTTCTTCCCTGCTCAGGCAACCCTCCAGCAACATCTCCAGCCTGGGTTTTGGGTCTTCCAGACCCACCTGGAGACGGTGGTCTTCAGGGACATCCCATCAGGGCAGCGTGCCTCCCCACAGCCTTCACCTCCCGCTGCGGATGGGTGTTCTGCTCTGACTTGAGGCAGCAGGTCCCACGCTGCAGACAGGCTACTGTGGAGCTGCTCCAGAGCCCGGGAGAGCCTGGCAGGTCAAGGCACTGTAACTGCCCAGAGGCAACTGTCAGCTCCCCAGACGCGGCTGGGAAGGGGATCCAACTCAGGGTCCTTCCAGAGCAGGATTTCCCTGCCGCACACCTGGCTGCCCGCAGTCAGAAGTCACTTGCTCTGCCTCAGAGAGGAAGAAGTTGAGCGGAGTCTTGGGCAGCTCTTTCCTCTCTTAAAAGCAGTTTTCTCTTGTGTGTCTTCTCCTCCATCTCTCATCAGAGATGAGATGGTCCATAGCTTGCGTAGAAGTTGCACCATTTCTAGGAGATTGGGCTTTCTGTGAACCTTTTTCATGCTTCTGATGTTTCTTAAGTGCTTGTCTCAGACTAAGGCTCAGATCCCGCTCAGATCCCACTGTGCCCAGCAGGTTCACACGGGTGTTTTCTCGCTGAGCTCCTCTGCAGATCCTCATCCCACGGTGCCTGCATTTTCTGCTGTAAGCAGTAGGTGGGAGTGGAGGAAGTGCCAGGGCTGTCGGATGCTGCTCTGTGAGCATGTGAACTGGGAGGAGGTGAGCTGCTCCCTGCAAGGGCTGCCCGAGCTCTTCTGCCTTCCAGGAGCAGCTTCTTCCATGTATTTTTGAAATACTGTTTGCAGATCAGCAGAGCTGCCAAAGGGAGCTCAGGCTGCCACGTGCCTCGTCGTAGTAAGATGTCCTGGGCTGCAGATCTGAAATGCTTTTGTGCAGGTGTTGCTCCTTGGGACCTCTTGTAAGCTCATTTTCAGGTCATTGCCTGCAGAGCTTGCGTCAGAGGAGTGGGATTGAGCAGCTCCTTGTCTGAAAGAAAAGCATCACTGAGCTGTTGCACAGACAGTGTGGTCAGATCTTCCCCTCTCCCTGGAGTTGAGCGAGTTGTTAGTGAAGACGCAGCGTGTTGTCCCACACGTTTCCAGACTTTGGCCACTGCAGCCAAGGCCACGGTGGTCCACAGGCACAAGAGGTGTGTGTCACCCTTGGGGTCTGCTTGGTGAACCTCAAACCGGTGGCAGAGATATGTTTTATGTAGAGTGTGAGCTTGGCTTGTGACATCCTGTACGTCACTCCAGGACACTGGAGAGGCGAGGGCTTGAGTTGTAGAGACACACATCCCTGTTGGTATCGTAGCTGCTGTTGTGAGACAGGGATGGGACCAAGTGGGACCTGGAGTCAAGCAGGCTCTGGGCTGTCTCGCAGCTTCATGTGAGGAGGGTTCTCACCAGCAGCTGTCCAAGGGTTAGAGTTAACTGGTCTGGTCCTGTGTTTTGGAGAGGGAGCACACTGAGTGTCCCCAGCTGTGCCCCTCCGAGAAGAGAGCCGGCTGCTGCTGTTGCGGGCTGCGTGGTTCATTGCTGCCACTGTGCCTTTGCCCCACTCCGTGGTCTGGAAGGGCTTCCCTGGGCCAACAGCCACTCACGTGTCTCTGCCCATTTGCCGGTCTTCATGGTTGATTTCAGAATTTTAACATTTTACCAGTAGGAAAACTAAAGCAGAAAGAAGGGAAACAGCTTTCCCAAGATCTCCCGTTGGGCAGGAGCAGTGCATGATGTGGAATGTCCCAGTCCCAGTCCCATGCTGTGCTTCCGTGCCCCCGGTGCTCAAGGCTGCATAGGCGGAAGGAGCTTACAAAAAGGCTGCCGGTCTCTGTCTGACGGTCCCACCTCCTTCTGCCCTAGGCCACCAATGGTGGAGGAGCCTTCAGTGACTACTCCTCCTCCGTGCCCTCCACACCCAGCATCAGCCAGCGGGAGCTGCGGATTGAGACCATCGCTGCCTCCAACACACCCACCCCCATCCGCAAGCAGTCCAAGCGGCGCTCCAACATATTCACGGTAAGTGACGCCGGGCTCGGAGGAGCTTTGGGATGAGTTTTCTGAGGGTCAGGCAGGGAGAGGGTCAGGCAGCGGGTCTGCAGCAGTCTCGCCCCGCAGGCTTTCGCACACTAGTCTCTAGGTGAACCTTGCTGTGCTGGCCAGGGCGGGACGGGTGGCTGGGGACGCA
>NW_010303750.1:11697-12784 GCF_000700745.2 Antrostomus carolinensis
TCCCCGCAGCAGGGAGGGAGGGAGCCTTGTGCCTGCGTAGGGACCGTGGTGCTGAGAGCTGCTTCTGGTGTGTGTGTGCAGGACAGCGAGCCCTTCCTTGCACGTGTAGGAGTGTGCATGGGGTGTGCTTGTGTGTGTGTGTGTGGTGCATGTGTGTGAGCAGAGCTCACTGGTCTGTACTGGGAAGAGCTACGCTTTGTGCGTGCACAGCACCAGTGACCTCTGCTCTTCCTCTCCGTGGGGCTCTGTCCCCCGAGCGCGGCACGAAGCCTCTTTGGTGCCAGCTGAGCTGTGCCAGTGGTGCTGTGCAGAGCCCAGCGTGTGGCCCTGGGCCCCACTCGCTCCAGTATCTGAACCCCACGTCTGTGTGACCTGAGCGGTGCCTGGGACCTGCTGTGGAGCGTGGAGGGGGGAGGCGTTGGGGAGCCAGCAAAGCTGTGGGCCCCGGGCGCTGCAGGGCACGTTTGCAGCGGTTCTCTCTGCTGGTGGAACCGCAGCTGCCTCTCAGCACGCTCGCACCACGCACACACTCGTCCACGCAGCGTGCACGCAGTCCTGCCCACACACTCGCCCTCGCTGGTTGCACACACACACTCCTGGTCCTCATGTCTAGTGTAGACAGTCTCTGTTCCCCCTGTGAACGTGCTCCTCTTCCCCCAGTGCCCCTGTCAATGTGCTGGCTCAGGCCTCTCTCCTCCTCCCCATCTAAATGTGCTTTCCAGCCACCATTGCTCATTACACCCGTGTCTGCTTCTGTGGAACTGGCCACCACAAAGTCCTTGTACGTGTTGCAGCGTGTTAGCCTGTGTGAACAGCCATCATTGCTCTGGGCTCAGACCCCACACATGCACATGTCCTGTGCCCCATCCCTCTCACCGCACTACGCGCATCCCACATTCCCCCGACTCCTCGTGCTGGGACCGTACCCATCTCCTCCAGCTTCTGACATCCTGGAAGTATCTGCTCCAGTGTCCTGAATGCTCCCCACTCTCCCCACCATTTCCATCTCATCCACCTCCCAGTTCTCTCTCTGCACGTGTTCTCAGCCACTCCCAGCGCACGTGCTCTCCCCGCTCTCCGGCTGGCT
>NW_010303751.1:0-347 GCF_000700745.2 Antrostomus carolinensis
AGAGCACAGCGCTGCCACCCTCCAGCACCAGCAGCTTCTCCTGCTCCTCCCGCTTGTTCACGAACACCACGGGCGCCTCTGTGCCGGGGCAGTGCTGGGCTTAGCTGTGTCCCCACCAGCAGCTCCGTCATAGGATGGGAGCACAAAGCATCCCGGCACAGGGCAGGGGACTGCTCCTGCCCCCTGGTATTGATGAGAGACATCTCCAGGCTCACCTTTCACGTGCAGCGTGAAATGCACCTCGTCATCACCAGCATCGCAGAGGAAGATGCCACTGTCACCCAGCTCCACTTGCTTGATGGTGAGGCTGCGTGTGGGGCCCTCGCTGCACACCAGCAGCCTCCCCC
>NW_010303751.1:372-673 GCF_000700745.2 Antrostomus carolinensis
GTGCTGCTGCCATCTCCGGGGACAGCCGGGCCACCAGAGTCACACTGTCCCCCTCCAGCACCTCCAGCGGGATCTGTGCCTCCTCCTTGTTGACAATGCGCACGGGCTGGGCTAGGGGACACAGGGGACAAGGCAGGGCTCAGGGGTGTCCCCGTGGCAGGGGGCAGCACAGAGAGGGGACCCCTGCAATTAGAGAGGTGGAAATACCCACAGTGAGTCAGCATGGGGCTGATGGGGGGGTGATGGGGGTCACGGTGCATCCAGCTGTGGGATGCTGTGAGTGGCTGGGGGTTGCTGTGGG
>NW_010303751.1:742-1307 GCF_000700745.2 Antrostomus carolinensis
CCCTTTGGGGAAGGGGTCCCAGGCAGGAATGGTGGCAGAACCCATCACTCCTACATTGCTCCCTGAACAAGAAGCTCAGCTGATGGGCTAGGGCCATTACTTTCAGTGTCCCCACATCCCGGAGCGGGGCCCCCTGCCTGTGCCAGACCCTCTCCCACCCTGCCAGCCCTCCATCTTCAGTTGATAAGGGTCTGGGAGCACAGCCTTTGGCAGCTGAAGCAGGAGGAGCGGCGCCTGGGAGCCAGCCAAGGCTAAATTTAACCAGCCCTGGCTGGAGGAGGCGGGAGGGATATGTCTTGCCATGACCCTGACATGTCCCTCCCTGGCTAACAACTCCTGTGGGTTTGGAGACATGCTGCTGCACTGGTCCCCACCATCAGCAGGGTCACAGAGGCACCCTCTCCTCTCTCCTGGGGTTGTGGCACGAGCCTACCATGCTGGGGGTCTCTGGGGCACTGAGCTTCTGCCAGCTCACCTGACACCTCCACGCTCATCTCTGCACGGTCGCTGGCAGCATCACAGACGTAGCAGCCAGAGTCGCTGGGCTGTGCCACGTGGGAGGGGA
>NW_010303751.1:1551-2519 GCF_000700745.2 Antrostomus carolinensis
TGTCCAGGCCCCATCTGGCTGCAGCTGGGCAGCACGAGGGGTTCTACAGAGCCCCTATATGGGTGCAGCCCACTCCCTGTGTCCCCCCACCAGCCTCCCCATACTCACTGCCACTCAGTCCCATACTGGTCTGACAGCAGCCAGGGACCCATGGTCCTTGCTCTGCTGGCTGTACCCCCCAGGATCTCCCACTCACCTTCCACAGTGACAAAGAAGATGATGCTGTCATCACCGGTGTCGCAGAGATACTCCCCCGCATCCCTGCCCGTGGCGCCCAGGACAATGAGTGAGCGGCGTGCCCCATCCTCCTCCAGCCGTACACGCCCCGTGTCCTGCAGCTTCTCCCCATCCTTGTACCACTTCACCTCCCCGTGGGCGTGTGAGAGGTGCACCTCCAGCACCAGGTCCTCCATGGCCCGGCACTGCCGGTGGGCTGGCAGGACGTCCCTCTCCAGGATCCTGACCAGCGGGTCTGCAGCACCCAACACCAACAGAGCTGAGGTCTCTGGGGTCTGTGCACCCAGCACTCCCTGCCAGCCTCTCCCCCAGCCTCTTGCTCACCCAGCACTTGGACAGTGAAGGTCACTGTGTCATCAGCGGCATCGCAGATGTATTTCCCGGAGTGTTCAGCTTGGGCAGCGGGGATGAGCAGGCGACGGTGGACACCCTCCTCCTCCAGGACCAGGCTGCCCCCAGCCTCCAGCCTGACACCATCCTTGGCCCAGCTCATGGGTGCATCCGCGCGGGACAGCTCACAGTCCAGTGTCACTGTCTCCCCTGGGGACACTGTCATGATGGGGGGTGGTCTGCAGGGCTGCAGGATCCTCACTGGTGGCTCTGCAAGGATGGCATGGCCATGATGCAAAGCAGTGTGGAGACAATGCAGCCCTGGGGACACCTCTGCTACCAGCCCTAGGTGATGGGTGGCCCAGCACCCAGCAGGTGGGCATCCCCTGGCTCCATCACTA
>NW_010303751.1:2796-3071 GCF_000700745.2 Antrostomus carolinensis
GAGACCTGCCCCCCCAGCCCCACGGCCCCCGGCGCCTGCACCGGCAGCTCTAGCGAGCGCTGTGGAGGGTGCAGGATCCTCACCGGTGGCTCTGCCAGGGATGTGGAGGAAGAGTGTGAGCCCTTCTCCCTGCAGCACGCCTGGCTCTGCTGTCCCTACTTACCGTCACCTGCATCCCTGTCCCCATGGGACTGCACAGTCGCTACAGCCTCTCTCACCCCAGTGCAAAGGGGCAAGACCTACTTGAGGGCAGGAGTGGTGGGCACATGGTGCCA
>NW_010303752.1:0-21360 GCF_000700745.2 Antrostomus carolinensis
CCAAACCATTCTATGATTCTATGATCTTATGTCAGAGTAGGTTGGAGTAGATCAGCTTCTTTTTAAATAAAAGGATTTCTAGAACAAGGCTGATGTTTCAGAGCTGCTTAATGGTTCAGTCTCTTGTCTAAAGGTCTGCCTGCAAAAAGCAGCAGTTCACTCCATGGTGACTCACTCAGTAGATACAACACAGAAAACCTCCCCAACGGCACTTTATTCTGAGTCACGTTTCTCCAAAGTAGCATCTATCCAATGTACATGGACAGACTGTCACCTTACTCGATCAATTAAAATACGGAGCACTGCATAAACATTACTGGAGGAAAGGTATAGCCTAATGGATTTGCAGAGACAATGGTGATGCAATACATCTGCATAACAATAAGGTTAACATACAGTACTAGTCTCCCACTTTTAGAGCCTTTCTTTGTATTTTTTAAATAACTGTTTTTATATGTCAGTGTCTTTAGGCAGTACCTATGAGATAATCAGGGACAGTTGGATATAGTTGTGTCTGTGTGCCTACATGTGTATTTAAATGCATTATACATATATGCACACACACCACACATATACATATACATATACATATACATATACATACTATTTTTTCTACATAAATTACTTTGGTTGGCTATTCATGAAAGTATCGTACAAGAGAGAGCTCAAAGACTCATAGCAGAGAGCTGTGGTACGCTGCCGGCTGCGTACCATCGCTGATCCCAGAGGGATTATGGCTGAAGTCAAAGCAGCCTCTGTGGGGCAAAAGAGCACGTTGTAGTGAAGAGCCAAGGGCGGCCGGCGGGCAGGCAGCACAGGAACTGCAGGTACAGGGGCAGAGTTAATAATAAAGACTTCACTTGTGTCCTGACAGCAAACTCATCGAATTGGCGCAAACTTGAGACTCCTCCAAACTTCTATTAAGCTTATTCAAGATATGAAGATTAAAATGGGTAATTATAATTATGGAATATTAGGGGGGAAATGTTACAGTATATCCACAGAAGTTAAATGAAAGCTTAACAATTATGGTTATTGACAAACCTGACAAACACAGGTTTTGTTACTCATAATTAAGCATGCTTAACAGTGTTCTGTTAAGGAACAGAAGGAAATGTGGCTTTCTCAGTAAAGACAACATGGTGGCTCTTACCTCAGTTATACTTTAGACATATACAAGGTCAGTATTGATGTTTGAATTTGAACCTTAACTTCCTTCATGTTCAAGAGTGAAAAATTAGTATAGAATCATTTAGGTTGGAAAAGGCCTTTAAGATCATCGAGTCCAACCATAAACCTAACACTGCCAACTCCACCACTAAACTATGTCCCTAAGCACCACATCTACATGTCTTTTAAACACCTCCAGGGATGGACTCAACCATTTCCCTGGGTAGCCTGTGCCAATGCTTGAAAAGATAGTTTGAGGTGTGTTTTATTTGATCTCCCTGATACAGAGTTTAGGAGGAGACTAATTGTGTCCCAGACTCCATCAACTACATTGATTTGATCTCTGTAAAGGGGACCTAAGGAGACTCACAGATAGAGATGTAGGCTTTTACTCAGATGGATACTATTTTGGGTAGTCTTTGCAAAGAAAGTTGCTCATACTTCCCAGGTTTCCTCAGTTCTCTCCCTCATCCCTCCCACTCATGGTGGATTTCTCTCTCTTGCTGCTTTTTTTCCCCAGCCTCTGCAGCACAGGAGAAACATGGCTCCTCTTGGTTCCCTGTGCGGAATTTGGCTGGAACATGGTGTGAAGGGCAGTCATCTTGGGGAACCATCGTGATCCATACAGCAGCTTTAACAGAAGGCTCTGGTGCTCACGGGGACTATTTCACCTGCCTGTATCTGGTTCAGCCCCTTCACCAGGACATGATGCCAACAGCCTTGTGCTAGATCTCCAAATGAGATGAGAGGAGCCTGGGCAGTTGCAGCTGAGCACTGTAGTGAAAGAGCATGTCCCAAGGCTGTGGAGATGTGCTGCCATTTGGAAACACTGTGCCATTACTGCGCCCCTGGATGAACAAACAGAGGATTACTGTCCTTGCACATTTATGCCAGGTTAAATGAAGGGTTTAACTAACAGCATTTGGAAGGAGGTCAGGTCTCACCTGCACTTGGGTCCTGGTATCTGTTTCTTGGGTTAATGAGGCCATCAAGGGGGAATATGGAATCATGGTGCTCAACCACAGTGCATTTTTGATGCATATAGTTTACTACACTGATGGTTGCTATGGACTTCAGAGTTACAATGCAGGGCAAAATACAACATGCATGCGCAGAGAAATGTATGGATATTCATTTCTCAAAGGAAGAGTCTGATATCTAGCTGAATGATGTAAAAGATTGGCTTCAACAGCAGGCAGGCCAGCTATGTATTTCGGGAGGTGTGATCACGCTGCATATATCACACCTGTGCTATGGCATATAACAGTTTTGGAGGAAGAGAAAGAACTTAAACGGCTAAGTAGATGTGCTGATTTAGCTCAGTGATAAGTGACATTTTGGGGGCAGAAAGAAGGGGTGGTTAGATTTCTGAGTGGGTTGAAGTGAGATGTACCATTCATACAGCGAATCACCACTGCTCCCCGTAACTGCACAGTAATTGTCCAGCGCGCTGCACTTGCTTGTCTATGGAGCATGTTTTAAACCTCATTTCATATTAAATATGACCTGCCACAACATTAGCTTTGTGATCCGTACACTTCATGGATATTCATTTTCACTGTCATACAGATTTTCAAACTTGGCAAATTAGGGACCCCAAATTAATAATATCTATCCTTAATAGTTTCCAGTGCTGGAATAATTGTGTTCTACCTAGCACTTCATACCTATGATTAATAGCCTTAATATTAATCACACTATACACATACATTTTATCTGATACTGATACTATACTGCCACTCCTAATTTCAGTAATTTAAGGTATTCTTTCAATGTTTAAAAACTGTACCAGTTTCAAGTGAAATTGCAATCCATATATTATTTAAGTAATTTTAAGCTTCAAGTCACTTTATATGCCATCATTTCAATTACATCCTTGCTCAATATATACAGCACTTACTCATAAATGAGAATGAGTTAGTCAGATGTACAGAGTTTTCAAGGTCACTATATTGTTAATAAAACTTGTTAACTGACACAGGCATTAGTCATAAAGCTGAGTAAATGTAATGATTAAGCCACTCACAGTTCCTCACCATTCTGTTACATCCTGCCTTCCAAAGAAAAAATTTTTATTTTAGGGCCTGATTTAAACCTACTTATGTCAGTGAACAATCTCCCTGTGACTTCACTGGGCTTTGTATCAGACTGCCACTAAATAACAGAACCACACTCATGAAAGGAGCAGACAACAGGTTGGAAGACTCCTACATCTCAGCTCCTGGCACAGTTCGTAGCTGTAATGATCATCTCAGCAAAACGGAGGGAGCTCAACCAAGCTCTAGGTGGAACTGTAATTACATTTTAGTCCTTCAGACATCTCTTACTGCAGAAAGCACAGAATTTCCCTGCCGCAGAAAGCGTGGAATAATTATTGTTTGGATTTGATGGGTATTTGTTGATCCCCCAGTGGTGGACTGCTATTCATTTGCTGGGTGCAGTGGACCAAATGAGAGTACATACGCAACATGCAACCATACACAGTGTGCAGCAAACAGCATGACTGATAACCAAATGGAGATATTTCAGTTTAGTGAAATCCCCACTCATCTCCTGGGAGAGATCAAAACAGATCAGCTCCCTTTTAGTGGTAAGGAGTACATTATTTCTGCATACATTGCCACTCTGTACTGAATACTAATGAGTACTATGTATTCTGTTTAAAAGTGAAGGATTTTGTCTGGTCGGTGTCTGCTCTGCCTTACTGAGACAGTCACCCATGCTGTAAGATTAGGTATTTGAATGATCCTTGCCAGATGAAAAGTTGGGAGGCTGGAAAGAAGACTGAGGCATTGTCAGTGTCAATACGTACAATATAGGATGAATCACATCCTACGTGGGATCCCACATCTCACCTAGTATGAAACATCTTGGATACTTGTAAATCTGAGCTAGTCATCCTTATCTCTCTTGAAAAATGGAAAGATGGCAACTTTAGGGTACTATTTAAATTATTTCCTGAAGGCATTGTCTTCAGTGTGAAATGAATTATGCCATTGACTCCAGTGAGTATACTGAGTAAATCTCCATTGACCATACAAGGGTCCAAAGAAGACTCACTCATATGTAGGTTTCCACATGGTGAGATTAACTCGTGACAGTCCCACCCAAAGCATCTGCTGCTGGGTACCAAAAGGCAACAGAAAGACCAAGTTGCCAGTACAGATTGCCACCAAAACAGGCAGAATCCCTCCCTGGCAATGCTGGACCACGGCTGTACACCCTTAGGAGGCAGAGTCTGCCACAGAGACGAAGGGGGCATGGAAATTCTCTGTGAAGAGACTGTTCACTGTGTTCCCATGTAAAAGCAAGGGACTGCATGCAAAAGAAAATGTCCAGTTAAATGGAAAACTTGCTAAACAAAAACATACTTACATGATGTGTATATGAGGTGTCTACAGACTCCAGAGAGTGAGGCATTAAATATACTGCAAAGTAGTGGGAGACAGGTAGCACCTCAGTCAGAAAGCTGATCTGGTTAGGATCAGCAAGATGGTGAAGTCTTTGTCATTAGATGGAGCTGGAAAAAACAGAGTGTATGAAAAATGTCATCAGATTGTCACACAGGGGAGGGACAACAGCAGCAAGGTAAAAGGACTCCTCCTCCTGGTAGTAATAATAATAAGGGAGCATTTAATTCAAAATCCAAGACACTTGAAAGATGTATCCAGAAGGTACAACAGAACAGCAGCAACACCATGTCCTTCAGTATGATTCATTTATTAGCACTATGGCCCCTGCTACAGCCTGAAACAGCTTTTTTTCTAAACAGAGCAAATCCTAATCCAGCATGGTTGTAAGAAAGGAAAAATCAAGGTTTTGGGAGGTGGACCAGAAAGGAGCAGCAGTCCGTGCTCGTGGTTAGAATGCCGTTGGCAAAGCAGCTAGAAAATGGACCTATAAAATTCTCAAGAATTTGTCAGGTTATGTAAACAAGCATGGAATCTTCCTGCATTATTGGTTCATGAAACAGGATGGATACATGCAGACTTCAGTTTAGTCAACAGGATTATCTTTATCTCTTAAAATTATTTTGATCTCTTTCACCTGTTATTTTTGCCTGAAAATACTCTGAACAAATCTTAAACAGTATCTTAATAGGCAAATATAGCTGAAAAAGAGGTGAATGTTTTTTTTTTAATTGTCAGTGATGTGTTCATTATACTCAGGTGACAGTCACCCCTCTTCCTCTTTCACTTTTGTCTTTGTCTTCCCATAATCCTAGGCTGTAAGGACTGAAAAAAAAAAAAAGACTTATCAGCGCGTATGTATGCACGTGTGTTTTTGTACAGTACCTGGCACAACCTAAACTGATACAATGATACTGTCACTCCTGCCTTGTGCTGCTCAGAGAATCCAGGCAGGCTGGGGGGGATGAGGCAGAGGGGGTGGCTCAGTCAAATGGGCAGCGGTATCTGGAGTAAAACACCCGTGTCAGTGGGGAGAATTCAGAACAGAAGTCAACGTGAGGGGCAATGAATGTTTGGGAGGTGAGGATGGAGCATGTGGTCTGTGCTACCTGAAATGATTTTGAAGCTGCAAGAACAGGAAAAACAGCACGCTTCTGCAAAGGCACAAGTGCAGGCCTAGTGGAAAAGGCAGAGGAAAACTGTAACACAAAGTTTCTGTGTCTGGGACTAAGAAGGAGAAGGTAAGAATCAAAAACAAAGAAAGATGTGGGAGAGACAGGGTAAACTGCATTTTTGAAAACACCTAAATTCTCACTGCTTCTCTAAGTCGCTCTTCTTTTCAGCATCCTACTCAGAAGCAACAGAGAGCTGAAAAATCCCACTAAAGGAAAAGAGCTCTAACCAGGCTGAGCAAGAGCTGGACACCAGGCATGCAAAAGGGGTATAAAGAAATCTGCAGGCCTGGTAAAGCGGCAAGTGTAGGAAACATCCATGTGGCTGAGTCTGTGTTAGTAAATGAACTTGTCTGGACCACTCTTTGTACGAGAAGAGAGGGTGAGAAAATGCTGTCCTTGAAGCAGATCAGTAGCGAATGCTAGACGGAGGATCATGAAATGCACTTAAAGCTTTCTTCAAGATCTGGGTTTGCTTTGCTTGAAGGTTGTGACAGTGACATTAAATACAAATAAACTGGATGCTCATGACAGATTTGATCTTCACATTGTGCCACAACTTACCTTTCTCCTGAGCAGAGTCAGCTCTGTTTACAGAGCCCAGCTATTTTAGTTAAGGATGCAAAGAGGAACAGACCTTAATATTATTTCTTCGAATTTACCTGGCTCCATGGAGTTGAACAGAGATGAAGAACTGCTGAAATTAAACAGACGTACAAAACTGTACCAGATGTACCAGAGACGCAAATAACCAAGACTGTCCCTGTGACATTTACATAGTATTTGGAAAAGCAAGGAGGATTTTTAATTCACTCTTCATGTGCACACAGGAACGCTGTGATAGCACCAGCAAGCTGTGCAGGTGTGCAAGGGAAATTCAGGAGAACTCCTGACATCGGTGCTAAAAGTCAGCAAGTATTAATTTCTTGCTTTTGAACAGCTCAGGAGACTACAAGAACTTAAATGCAGGAAAAGGTCAGGTCACTTCAACTTCAGGTTTGTCTGGGTTTTTCTGTTTTGCCAAGAAAAACTGCAGATTATAAAACAGTCAAGAGGAAATTTCACATAGTATAAAACTGCTTAAGCTAACCAAGCTTCCATAACTTGCAAGCTGATAATCACCTACCTTGTGAATCGATATGCATTTTACTGCCACTCAACACTATATAATCCATTGTCATATAAAAAGTGAGGAGCAGTATCATACTTGGGTTTTTTAGTGCTACCGGGAGTAGGCTCTAAGTAGTAGGCTCTAAGATTTTGAACGCATCCTTCTTCCTACCATCTTTTGGAAGTAGTCAGGTCATCCCCACACTGATGATGGAAAACCAAGGCATGGGGAGCCTGGGAGCCAGGCCAGTACCTATGTAAAAAACCTGCTCCTAAATGATTTCTCAAATACTGCACTGGAAGTTCACAGCTAGGCAGAAAATTGCATGAGTGTGGCTTTGTCCTAGCTATCTCTGCTTTGGGGCAGGGGGGAGGTATTTTACCAAGGCTCTAGTCTGTATGGTAGCATGCGATTTAAAAATAAAGTGGGATGTTTGGAGAGGATTAGAAAAATAGCACTGCCATGGCCCAGGACTTGAGCTTGGGAAAGTAACTCCAGGGGATCAAAGGGAGCTGAACAGCCAGGAGAAAAAGCTGAAAAGAGCTTTAGTTTTCAGCACAATGCTTCTGGCCCACGGCTGAAAAGAGAGCAAAACCAAGCATAAGCCACTGCGACATTTCTAGTGAAAAGGCGAACCTTTTGTACTACCTGCAGGGTGGCAAAGGGCAGTAGGCACCTGGTGGGACCACCAGCTGGAAAGCAGGGATATGAACAGCCCAGTAGCAGCTCTTGGGATGATGAATGCTTTTTTGTCCCTTAAGGGTTTTGTATCAGGCAGATTGCTGACAGCAGGTTTCTGTTGCCCTGGTATGATTGTGAACCAGATCCTGACTCAACACGGGCCAGCATGTTTGGTGGCCTAATTAAAATGAGCTTGTGTTCTCTTCATCTCAGTCTCGGTGAAAAGGTGTCTACACTGTCAAACGTGTTTGTTTGTCTCCTGTTTGGCTTTAATAACTCATTCCCGGCAGTCCAAAATGCATGAATTCTGGATAAAGTTAATGTGTGGTCCCAAGTGCTGTTCTAAACAGTTTCCCATTCCAAGAGTCCACCTGGCTTAGCATTAGCCTGTTCCTCCGAGTGGTTGTACCAGGGCATGGACTCTTTTGCTGACTTTGCAGATTTGCTAGTGCCATTTGTAAAAACTCATCACACCATAAAAAAAGTAACCTAGTCTTTCAGACTGGAGCTCTCAAAGAAGTAACTGAATTCAAAGAGGACTGGAGACTATATTCCTTTTCTGGTGGCTTTGAAAATCATTAATTTCTATGCTAAGAATTAACCAACTAACAGTTTGATTCTCATTTAGTAACTCGATACCTCCTGTCTTCTAAGTCTTCTTTTGGGTCTTATGAAGTTACTAGAAAATGTGTTTGCCATGAGAGAAGACAAAAAAACAAGCAGAGGGAAGTAGGAACTCTGTATGAACAGCCTCTAAAAGCTGCGTTGTTTGTTTTGTGTAAATATATTTCCTTTTATAACCTAACCGTTTGACACTCTAAACATGCACACACTGTTGAAGTAACAATATCCAAATAATTTACTTCCACAGAAAGCCAATTTACTGTGAGGTAAAAGCAGGAACAGCATAAACCATAAACCAGTGCCTTAATAAAAACAATCACACGCAGGCACAGACCTTTAATATACACAGACATGGTTTCTGCACCTTCTGCTGAATTCCACCCCCACTGGGTCAAATGCACCTCTAGTGAAAATTGAGATTGGGGCATGAACTACAAGATACATACTTGTTTCAGCTGAAATCACAACTAATTTTAATAAATAGAATGTACACAGTAGTATTTGATCAATCAGAAATGTAGTAAAGTTTTCTTTAAGCTCCTTAGTACTAAAAATAATCGGTTCTGAATGGGAAAGCATTAAAATCCTTACAGATGATCTCCTGAGGTCCCTTCCAATCCCTATGATTCTGTGATTCTGTGATTCTTTTGTTTTGTTTTCTTCCCCAGAAATGACAGGTTTTTCACATTTTCACTAAACTGTGTTTAACAAAGAAAAATAATATGCAGTTTTATTTCATTGATTTTCTATTATTATCTGCTAGTCAATTATGTTAAAATACAATGCTGTTCTCAAGGAATTAAGAACAATACCTAAATTCACAAGGTAATGCATAAAACACCAAAGCAAGTGGTTTAGCAAGCAGTTTAGCTTGTGTGTAAAAATGCTTGTCGTACACTGACGAGATTACAAATTCAAAAACCCAAAGCCCACATAGGCACTGTATTTTTGTCACATGACATTGTAATTCCAGTTGTAATGCCAACAACAAAGAGTTGAATGGAAAGGTCATCCAGTGCACAATTGCAATCTATAATTAATAATAAATCATAGAAGCAAAAATATATCTAAGTGACACTTAGAAAGTAATGAATGTAGCATTTCGCTAGCAGTTCTTACTTATTGCAATTTTGTTGGTCATTAAAACAGAGTATATAATTAAAGTAATCAGAATAAAATTGTCAAAGCTATATTTTAAAATATTTAACTATTTTTGAAGGAAAATTCCATAATTTGTGAAACTATTGCCTTCTAACTTCGAACACAAAGAAATTTTGTGAGGCTAATGCTAGCCTTGCCATGGAGCAGCTGAGATGCAAATCAAAGTTTTGTAGCAAGTTCCTGTAAAACAATGAAAAAAGAATCATCACAGAGATAACAAAACCGCTGTCACCAAAGGGAAACTGAAATATTGCAAAACAAAAGCATTAAAATGAGTAGAAACATAACTACTAAAATACACTGCATACAGAGGAGCACTAGCCAATTCTGCTAGCTTATACAAATCACGTGCATTTGACAAGTACCTCATAAAATGTGATGTGGGATCACAGCTGGACAGGTGTCTTCGCCTATACTGCTGTGATTTTCCCTTGGTGAAGTCTCCAAGATGACTGCTTGGAATCACACAGTTCTTACCACCCTGCAGCTTCAAAAAAATCTGAATGGAGCAAAGACATCATTATATGATACTATTTTTAGCATGGAAGTATGTAAAATCAACCTGTTTTTCATCTGTAGTACTGCAGACAGTCTAAACTCCCTGTCAACACCATCTGTCAACCAGTACAGCTAATAGTGGTCAACTCCAAACAGATCCAGGCAGCCTCCAACAGACTCACTCTGCCCTGCAACCCTGTAACATCCAAACCCATCTCATCACCACTGCTCTTGTCAACTTCAGTGCAACAGCAGGGGAAAAGGTACAACAGAAAGCCACTGGTACAGGTGTTTGCCAAGGAGACCAACCAAATACAAGTTTACTCCGTGTTTCCCCATCGTGGATTAAGGGCACAGCAGGCCAACAGCAAGCAGGACAGTAAGAGGTCACACATGTGGGCATGACAGCCCATGCTGTTGTGGGACTAGAGAGGCATCTGCATTTGCTGTGCTTCAGAAAAATCTTCCCAACAGTCAAGAAGCAAACACAGAGGCACAGCTCTAATTTAGCACACATTTTATGCTGATAGTCCTGAAAGACATCCAGGGGTTTGAATATCATTGCAAGACTTCCATTGAGCAGGCTTAGGAATCTTCTCTTTTAACTGCTTTTAAAGGCTACTACCCATCTACTGGGAAACCTTGCCTTCTGCAGCTACAAAGAGGTAATAATGATTCTCTACTCTTGTACATAAAATAAGTATATCTGTATGATGCAGAAGATCATAAATGCACATTTCAAAAATATATGGCTATTTTGGGTATAATGTTTTTCCGTGCTCTGACGCAATGAAAAATTGGACTCAACTCATATATCCAGAAATCTAAAATCCAGTAATTTGATGGTAAAATGTCCAGTGTTTGATTTGTTTGTACACTTTCAGTGAATAAAAGAGCCAACTCATAAATAAATCAAAAAAAGAGAAAAAATCACCTGCATAAATGGAGAGATATTGTTCAATTTCCCAAGTATTAAAGAACCAGAAGACTGAATATTGCAATAGAATGGCGACCTGCCAAACCAAGTGAAGCAAGCAATATCTTTTACTAAATTTCTAGCATTGCTAAACCTAATTTCTGAGTTGATGAAAAAAGCTCCTTTAGAATTGGGAAAAGTCAGCTCCAAACTGTTGGAAATACTATTTAATAAGAAAAAAATGCTTTTGGCTTGAAATAACTTCTCTGCAGACAGACATGCAGCCCTGTAACCCTGAACCAAATCAACTGCCATTCTGAAGAACTGTATTTACAAAAAACCCCCAAAATTTCAAATTCCTTTATGGCTCCTCCAGAATCCATTACTGATTTAAAAAAAATTCAGTGTGTTACAGAAAAACATTATATTTTTTAAGGGTTTTTTTTTTCTTTTGTGGAAGACATTCTTTCAACTGTGCACCAGCTCAAGCATTCACTCAACACAGGCAGCTGAAACTGTTCTTCCCAACCAGCTCTGAACAAAATAATTTTCTTCTTCTATTACAACAGCTGGTGTTTGTTAAGGGGGCTTGCCCACAGTTATGTATTGCATAAAGGGCTACATGTCCTGTGCTCTTAGGCAGAAGTCAAAGCTGCCTGGGGTATCAATCTGCAGGCTTTCAAAAGGATGATGTGAAGAACATGTTAGAGTAGTGAACACTGTTCACAGGATGATAGGATCATTTGGGTAGGACCTTGGGAGGTTTCCAGTCCAACCTGCTGCTCAAAGCAAGGTTAGCTATAAGATGAGGGCTTTATCCAGTCAGTGCATGAAAAACTCCAAGGATGGGAACTACACAACCGCTGGGTAACCTTCTCCACTGCTCGACCTCTCATGGTGAAAACTCCTCTGAATTCTCAATCTGAGTCTCTCTTGTCTGAATTTGCACCTGTTGTCTCTCTTCCTCCCATCACGCACCACTGTGAAGAGCCTGACTCTGTCTTCTCAATACTCTCCCCAGGGGTTCCAGCAGGCTGCTGGTGGGAACCACCCCCAGCTTCTCATGGCTGTGCAGGTGCAGCCACAGTTTCCTCCCAAAGGAAATACATTTTTTTAACAGAAGAAGAAAGAGGTTCATAGAAAATACAGCTGTGGATTATTTCTAAAGCCACAAAATTTTGCAAATCATTCCCTTATTTCTTAAAAGCTGTGAAAATGGCAGAAGTGGAGCTCAGAAGGCCACTATTAGCTTTGATACCCTGCGTCTGAGAGAGCAAAGCTGCCCTAGGTTTGAGCTGAGCCCCGTGAAGTAGTTCACAGGAAAATTTCCAGACCTTATTTTACTGATAACTGGACTTCTTGCTTGCAAAGGACTTGTATGCAATTAATTTACTGAATGTAAGTAATTTCCTTCCCCTTGTTTCCCCCTCATGTCTCCATCACTCCTGATACCGTGACTCAGACCGGTTACCCAAACAGCTGTGTTTCAACCCAAGAGGCACTGAGAAAGTTACAGTGAATACACATATGCCTGTGCAATAACCTACTAGAACTCCTACATGAAGAATGGGTCATTAAAAAAACAGGGATGACAACAGAAAATAAACTAATTAAGCTCAACATTCTGTATTTATGCAGACATAAGAATGTACAAAGGCTGTGCTCATCTCATACCATATCCAGCAGTAGGTGATTACGGAAAGAAACAGGGTGATACTGCCAAAAGAATTCTCCTACTTTTCAAACATCTACAGATTAGGGATTGAAGAGTTTGTATCCACCATTGTATCTACCATGTCCAGGGATCTTGGCAAGATTTTTCTAATCTCTCTAATGCTTTTGAACTCATGATATCCACAGCAATCTGTGAAAATAAGCTCCACAATTTAATTATGCCATATGTAGAAGAAAACTTCATTTGTTTTAAACTGTTGCATGATGGCTGCCCTGGGTGTCCTCTAACTCCTGCATGATTAAAACCAGCAAACAGCAGGTTCCTAATCACCTTCAGACCATTTGTAATTTTATATAGGTCTCATCCCTCTTGTAGTTATCTCCTTCTCAAGCTAAACAAGTTGCAGTTGATTTAGTCACCCCTCACACAGCAGCCATTCTCTATCTCTGATCATCTTTGTTACCATTCTTTACCTTTCCTATCTCTTAGTCATATATTTCAGATGAGGAATCCGGGTATGCACACATTATTGTACAGATAAGCTATAGGATTTTACAATGACATCATAAAAGGTTACCTATTTATTTCCTAATATTTTCTAACATTGTATTTGCCATTAAATTCAGGAGAGTATAGCACAGACCCTACGATTTTGATTTCAAAATTCTGGCTGCTGAGAAGAGTGTTGTCAGTCCTGCTATTAACCTGAAATCCCAAACACAACACACAGCTTGTCTAAAGGTTGATGTCAAGAAAATACAAGGAAAATCCATAAAATGCTAATGATATGATCAAATCATATATGTTGTAAACCCCATTGTTAGTTATTTTACAGGTTTGATGAGAAATGTGTTTTGTTTGGATCAGTAATGGCTTCAGAAAATCACAACACAAAAGCCTGTGGACAGATTTCATATAAATGTGCTTTATTGCAGAGAAGTTACATTATTTACATGCTGCAACACATTACAACATAAATCTATCAAGTATTTCATGGTGGATGCTGTTGGTTGCCAGATAACATTGTTATAAGAACCACATTATAAAGTGAAGAGACTTACAGCTTTATATACTCTACAACTTGGAGTAGCTAAAATGTGAAAAGTCAAAAGGCAGTGTTTTCTCAGGCCTGCCTGTTGTCATATGCATGCAAAAGCCTAAGGAGAGCAAATATAAAAGTATTGTCCGGTTTCAGGCCTATGATGCCACCAAAGCTGATGATAGGTGTGTACTGATTTGTATTTTAAAGCGTATAATCTTGCATAAATTATACAACTCTAGTAAGATTGGTATAAATCTAATTATTTATAAACATGGCTTAGAAATAAAGGAGAAATGCAGCTTGCACATGCATTTAAAAGGACAACCTAGCAAATGTTTGTGACCTTAGTGTTTATTACCTTTTCTCTTAACAGATCTGCTAGAAAACATCTTAATTCTAGAGTTGCACTTCTCTTAGCTGAATAATGACAATGAAACTCCAGAAAAAGACAACTAAGCAATCTAGCCAATATATGCTGGTGGGAAAAAATCTATGAAATACAGAACATTATTTATGTCTAACTTAGTATGTCTTCTTTAAGCAGTGTTTCTAGCAGCATCATAGCGAAATAGAATAGTTGAGTGAAGTTTGGCCCCTCATTTTCTGAAGTGCAAAATAATTTAAAGTCCCAATTGAATCTGTAGCCTAAATATCAGTTGCTAAATAAACTGGGGAAAGCTTTCTTGCTTTCTAAAGGAAAGTTTGTCAATTGTATCAGTCATAGGAGATGTGACTACAACAAGCCTAAAGAACCATAACAGACATTTTTTAAGAAGTGAGGGAAAGGGTCAGGACGAAAGAAAACAAAACCAAACAAGAATACACAATCCAGTGCCTTCCCTGGCAAATCACCCATCGTTCTTTTGCTTGCCGTGCAGCTGGGCTGTTTTACATCAGCCCAAGAATGGGCTTTGTTTCTGTTTCTAATAAACTTATCTTTAAAAAAGAGAGGAAAAAGAAAACAAGGAATTGTAGATAGATAGTGGTGGCACAGATACACTTATGCAGGAAGGGCTTGATCCTGCCACTGATGCAAGGGGCAGTGGTACTTTGTGGATGCTTTGCTGACCCAGATCTCCTCACCCTTGGTGCGTGTTGTACCCTGATGCAGCTGCCACAGAGCAGGGGCAGCGTGTCCTCACTCGGCCATGAGCTAAAGGAGGGAGGGCAGGATGAGCAAGAGTGCAGGGGCTGGCACCTGCTCCTTGTGACTGCCTGTCTCCAAGAGGCAGTGAGTACTTACAAACATCTTCTTTCATGACTCCTCCATGGATGCCCAGTTCTAACCTCAGTGCCTGGCTCCGATAAAGTGCTGACTCCCATTAGTGAGTCAGGGCAACCTGCCAAAGGTGTGCCCCCAACTCCGTTCGTACAAACCACCACTGAGATGGGCTGCAGAACCTCCCTTCAGGGGTAGCAGAGGCACAAAGTGGTCACCATAGGCAGCTGGTTTAAAGTTGTGCACCCCCTCTGCACAAGGGTAAGTGTGCTCCTGGAGGACTCCTAGAAAACTCTGTTCCCAGGATGGACTTCTTCTTGGAAATTTAGGGTTACTTTCTCTCTGAAGAGCAGATCAAATCCCACTGAAGTTGGTGGAGAAGTTACTGCCAAACCCTTTGAGTGTCTGGAACTGAGAAGGTTGAATCTGGGCACACCAGGTCTAACCTCAACTCTTTTCCACACTAAGCAGAGAGCTGGATTTGGACTGCACGCGGGATGCCGCTGGCACTGTGTGTGCAAAGTGGGTGCACAGA
This sequence comes from Antrostomus carolinensis, assembly GCF_000700745.2. Classification (NCBI taxonomy): domain Eukaryota; kingdom Metazoa; phylum Chordata; class Aves; order Caprimulgiformes; family Caprimulgidae; genus Antrostomus; species Antrostomus carolinensis. The sequence goes on from NW_010303752.1 coordinate 15,215, forward strand.
TGTCCAAAGAACCCAGACTCAGATGCCTGATTCCCTTTCACGGGTGAACTGGGATTCAGGTTTGCAAGGGTCTCGGTCAGAAGATGCGTGTTGAAGGCAAAGACCAGATCTCCTAGACCATAACCATACCCTACAAAAGAGGGGTGGGAGAGCCCATGGTAACAAAGACCTAAGTCAGCATGTCCCCATGGTGGAATTGGGCACCATCCAGGCTAACCAGGTTGGCTGGGGCAGTTCGGCCACTTTAATCTGTAGCTAATGAACAGAATTTACGAGCAAGGCCAATAGTTTAGACAGCACTGAGACCTGAATTGACCTGTCCCCAGCTGGCTCAGTTATTGGTATGCTCTGGGTATGGGCTTAGCAGAGGCAGTAGAAAGATCAGATCCATCTTGATCTGTCAGTGTCGACATGCCCATAGACTCCTGTGCTTTTTAAAGGACAAAGAAACTCCTCATTATGTCCAGCTGTCTAAGTCCCTCTGCTCATTGCATTTTACCTTAAGCCGCTTTTTCTATGATGCCACAAAAATCAGTTTATACTACATAGGTATATGTGCATGTGTGCATTAGATATGACATTATATATATATATTAAACATATATAAATATCTATTTTTGTATATTATATATATATTAAACAACACATTCTATTCAATCATCCTCATTTCATGTTCTTCCACTGAATCCCATCACTTCTCTCAAAACTGCACAAGTTCTTTAGGACTGAGCTGTCTTTGTTTTGGAGTACTGTATGTATAGCCAATTCTAGTGAAAAGCACTTTACTGGTACCACATTTAGATAGCTGAGGGTTTTTTCTCATTAGCGATACTCCTCAGAATCTTTACAATATGTCCTCAGGCCTTGATGGTGTACCATCACTAAGACCCATAGTTGTGAATAGGCCATCTATGAATTAAGCTAATACGCACAATGAGGATTGTAGCTATTACTGAAAATTAGCACTGTATTAAACACTAACCTTTAGTGTAGATGTATGTATAAATAAATTAAAAAACCAAAACAAAACAAAACGAAGTATTTTGGAGAGTGGGAGAGAGATGTAATCATTTCCATTCCCAATATCTCTTACAATTGCATATATGGGGGAAGAGTAATATTTTAGACTTCTCTCCTCACTCCAAAGGCCAATTTTTGGAGGTTTGCCAACCGGGTTAAACAGTACCCTGTTGTTCTATACAAGTTAGCCAATATATTTTCTGGAGTTGCTTGGTTTTAGTAAAACAGGTGATCATTTCTGGGGTATATTCGTTATCATTCTTGCTTGTCTTACTAAGCAGGATATGCTCAGTATGAAATACTGAACAAGATCATCACCACTGATGTTTGAAGTAAGAATTCTAGTTTGTTAGATGATATTTTCCAATTAGTAACAAACAACAGATAAGTTGTCCTAAGACTTACCAGAATATGCAGCTAAGACGACTTAATTTCCACTATTAACAAAGTCTATGAACATTAACAGGGAAGTGCATAACAAGTAACTTACCGCGTATAAAACCCCTGAATAATACAGTATCAAACTATAAATTTAAATAATAGAGAGTAAACCAAAAAATTCACTATATAAATCACAGGTAAGGACCAAAAAAAAAAAAAAATCTCCAAACCCCAAAGGAATTTCCAGATATGAATTACGGCTTCCATAGCCAGTGAAAGCTTACTGCAATTCTATATATAAACAAAAATCTACAGCAGGTATTTTAACTTGCAATTAGAATAAAGTATCTGCAGATTGCATAAATGTGTTGTTGTGTCACATAATATCAAATTTATTTGCAAAAATTATACAATCTGGAATGCTTTAGTATGAGACACAACAATGTACTTAAACACACAGTAAAAAGAAAATGATAGCAATAATTATATAAAACGTATTTTTGGGATGCATTGAGTTAGCAGTGCTATCTAGATTAAATATGTAAAGTGAAAAGTCGTCATTTTAATAAGCTGCTCATTGATACCCCTTTTTGCCATCAGGACATTTTCTGCACCCTACTTCTGCTGGATCTTTAAAGTCCCAAGGGCAAGTTAAAGCCAATTGCAGCATTCAGAAATAATTTGGTTAAGAACTACACTGTGCGTTTGTTACCACCATGTATTTTTTCTTTTAAAGGAGAAGTGATTTCACAAAGGCAGGTTTCTTTCATTGACACAGTAAAATCCTTGGAGCAGGGACCATATTCTGGGCACTGCTAATCACATTGTTGGCACTCCACAAATAAATAATAACACGTTAATGATAATTTACTTTGCTTAACTCCTACTTATTTGCAGGGCTGTTTTCCTTGGTTTAAATGATGCTCCTTAGGATTTTTCAGATCCTTTTGACCTAAGTCCCCTCTGTCTTTCCTGTTGTCTTTCTTCTCAGTGTTGCTACTCTCCTCAGTCCAAAAGCCTCTTATTTTCGAGGTGTTGCTGTTTTATTTGCACTTACAGCAGAGGTGTTCGATAAAGCTACACTTCTTTCTGCATTTGGTAAATCTGGTGTATCATACTCCCAAGGGCAGACTTCGGCTCGAGAAGCTAAAGGTTGCTGCAAGTAACTACTTGGCTTATGGGAGTCAGATGAAAGCACATTTCCCTCAGAAGAGGCATTTTTTTTCTGTTCTGCCAATTTATTGAGGTTTTCCTTTTCTGCTGCTTTCTGGAGTAGCTCCTCCTGCTCCTCAGCACAGGTATTAGGTGCATACTTATTAACATTCTCACACTTCAGCCCAGGGGACACCTGAGACTTGGAATTTGACTGTTTGTTCTCATTTTCAAAGACCTTCTGCTCTTCTGTCTCCTGAGTGGCTGCCTCCACCTTCTCTGAGCTCTTTTGATTTGGTTGTTGATACCCTTCAGGTGTCTTCATCTTATGATGAGCCTTCCCTTTTGGCTGGGAAGGGTGGTTTTTCTCTGGCTCTGAGGAAGCAATAGACACATGTTTTTGAACTTTAGAGTCAGAAGGCACAGGACCAGGAGTTTGGTCATATATCTCCCAAGGACAAACTTCTCCTATGTTGAAATTGTCCTTGTGCAGAGACTTACCTGGGCCTGTGTCTGGATTTGCAGGTGTTTGGCTAATCCTTTGCTGTTTCATAATACCAGATTTATGGGTTTTCTTTGTCTCCTCAGAGTGGGTAGAGTTCTTCCGGTGGGAATCCTTATGCTCCCCTTTATCAGAGACTGAGTGCTTTTTGCTGACCTCCTTAGCCTTCTGCTGAGATTTATGAGTTTTAGTGCTTTCTTCTAGACTTTGTGTTTTACCTGTTAGTCCCAGAGTCTTTTCCTTGGCACTAGCAATAACACTGAGGGATTTTTGTAACACAGATGTTCTTGGATGCAGAGGCTTCTTATCGGCACTTAAGTTATGTGCACTCACTGATTTGCACACCAAAGGGACAGATTCAGTGGAGACAGCTTCAACTTTTTCTGGAGCATTTTTGGTTAATTTGTTACCATTCAAGGAATCCAAAAGCGAATTCTCAGCATCTGTAACTCCTGTGCTTTCTGTAGTTAAGCTATTTGGTTCTTCTGTTTGATCTCTAACATGATCATAAGTGCTGTGTGACTTTTTTAATGAAAAGACTCTGTTTTTCAACGTCTCTTCTTTTGGCTTTACAGAACTCATGGAATCTTGTGGATTTTTTCTCAGCGTGGCCATGTTTTTCACAGCACTGTGCTCCATCAGGTCCTTCTCATCCCTGGAGCACTGTCTGGTGACAGTCTCAGGGATTTCTGTGATACGTCGCATTATTGAGCGCCCCAAGCCCTTTTTAGAGCACCTTTTTTTCTGGAGATGTGGATTATTAGCAATCATCTTCTTCCTTTTATAGATTTCAAGCTGGGCATATAGTTTCTTCAACTCATCCTGCAAAGCAAAGTGAGTGGCAAAACTAGTACGTGCAGTCAAATAAGCAGCCTGATGAATACTTTACCCATTGCTTTAAAAATGGCATTAAACTTACTTCAACTCTTGAATATGCCATTTCTCTATCAACTTGAATCCCATTTTTTTCAACTTTAAAAATAAGTTCAACTCTCATGCACAAACATGTTACCTTCCACAGCTGTGTGTCATACAGCATGCACAATTCGTATTCATACTGTATGTTTCAGATTTCACAATGCAATGGCATGCGCTTTCCTAATGAAAGGAACTTTCCTAGTTATTCTTTACTCTGGGAACATAAGCTCTTTTACCATGTAAGACAGGAATAAAGTATTTTTTCTGTTAATCATGTTTTTAAAATTTCATGTTAAATAGTTACGTATAGTTATGTATATGTTATATACAAATGATTAATCATACTGACACCAAATCCTGTTTGTGCTTCAAGATAATTCAAAGAGTCTATGTAAACTCATAAACAGCTCTTGCTATGGATGATTCCTCCTCGTTAGCCTCCAGTATGACTTTTACTACAACTAGTTATACAGTTTCTCTTCACACAGTGAATATTTTCCACAAGATTTTACATGATCTGATACCACAACCATTGAGAGTCCTAAGCTGTCCTGTTTCAGCTGATACCCACAAAAAAAGTCAAACAGATGCAATTCAGAGTTTACCCGTAGGAAAAAGTGTTATTCTTGAAAATAAATGCTATTTAAATTAGTTATATATACCCGAATATCTTCAGGATCCAGACTATGTTCACTCCATGCTGAATTGATACTGCTGTTCAGATAGGATCCAGATCGACCCATATCAAGCTCATCTTCATAAGCCTCTGTAGCTATATCATCTCTTGGGTTATTGCTTGAATGTGAAAACTGCAATAAGTATTAATAAAAAAGATGTTGCCATCAGTGCAAAAGTTTACTTCAACATCACTGTAAGAGTTACATTGACAGTTTTTATGGCATGATGATCCTTCTGTGGATTTCACATGATTTTCTGATCTCAAAATACTAGCTATAGGCATCACTGGCATAAGTAGTGTCCTACAGAATATCAGTATTGTATGGAAGGAACTATTATTAATGATGGCTTAACTTGATAAATCTTAGAGATTTGCATAAGGAAAAAAAACCTCCACTTATTTTAACGCTTACTTTAATGTCCTTAAATTGCATTTAAATTAGGCTAGTATGGAAACAGACTTTGAGCCAGTATTTCCAATGAGACTGCTAAAACCATAAGACTGTATTTTATATTCCATACTGTTGAATAATCCTGCAGAAAGCAATTCTCCTATTTTAGCTCTAACCCTGAAAAGAAAGAGATGAGGTGGCAAAAAAGAGGGAAAATAGAAGGAAACAAATAAAAAAGGAGACAAGTTAATCTCTGTCTTCTAAGTTTTAGAAAATGCTTGATCAAGAGTTAGAGAGAGGTTGTCAGCTATTTATTTATTCATATTGATTCACTCATCTGTAGTTACTATTATCCACACAGCCATTTGGCCTCAGAACTTTACAAATGGAACTAAACCTTGTGAATCTTTGAATTCCCTGAATTCTTTGTCGTGCTGGAAGAAAAAGTCTGTGTAGTGTTACACAGATAACAAGCTAAATATGGAACTGCTGATCAGTAGTTATGAGTCAGCTTCAGAAAGGTCAACAAATTTTCTAGGTTAGTCTAGAAAGACATCTGTGAAGATATGTGATAAAACATACGAATAGAAAATAGAAAATAGTAAGATTATTGCTAAAGACCAGAAAAGTAATTTAAAATAAAACAGGGTTATTCAGAACTAAGGCTATATCAATGTGTGCCCTTGTTATGACTGTTTAATGTATGTATATTTGACAGTTATCAGCATACCCTATTCTAGCACAAAGGCAAAAGAGAGGAATAACAAATTCATTAACCTGAGGGTTTTATCAACTCCAACTGCTTGGTGTCCTTCTCCATATGTAGCTTTCACCTTTACTGTTCTCTTTGACTTCTTGATTAATATTATTGCTCATTTCAAAAGCCATTATAATATCATTTGCTTTGCTGGGGTACTGACTAAGCAGAAAGCTCCACTTGAATCCTGTGGACTGGTACTAGAGACAGGTGGAGCTGCCTGCAGTCCTCCTGCCCCTGCTGAGACTGACATATTGTCACTTCGCTCCCAGAGCTTGATAGGAGGTATGCTGCAGTGCTCGGAGCGCCATGCCTTCTTCTTCTCTCTTCTCTTCTTTCTCTTCTC
>NW_010303753.1:0-772 GCF_000700745.2 Antrostomus carolinensis
GGACAGCGGGGAGCTGGACATCTGGGGACACACGTGTCACCTACTGTCACCAGGGGTGGCACCAGGGCCTGGGGACAGCAGGGACACCCTGGGGACAGCGGTGACTGGACATCTGGGGACAGAGAAATGTCACCAAGGGTGGCACCAGGGCCTGGGGACACCCCTGGAGACAGTGGGGACACCCCCTAGGGACACCTTGGGGACATCTGGGGACAGAGCAGAGTGTCACCAGGGTCTGGAGACAGCAGAGACACCCTGGGGACAGCAGGGAGCTGGACATCTGGGGACACAAACATGTCACCAAGGGTGACACCAGGACCTGGGGACATCTGGGACACCCTAGGGACACCTTGGGGACATCTGGGGACAGAGCAGTGTCACCAGAGTCTGAGGACACCCTAGGGACACCCCTGGGGACACTCTGGGGACACTCTGGGGTGCTCAGGTGACATTTAAGGGGATGTGGGGTGACACTGGGTGACACTGAGGGACATGAGGTGACACACAGGGTGACACTGAGGGTGGTGGGTGACACTGAGGGACACAGGGTGACACCAGGGGACATGGGGGTGACACATGGGGTGACCCTGGGTGACCCTGAGGGTGGCACTAAGGGACACCAGGTGACACCTGGGGTGACACATGGGGTGACACCCAGGTGGCCCTGAGGGACACACGGTGACACCAGGTGACAATATGACAGGGAGGGGAACAGGGGGTGGGACATGAGGTGACACTGAGGGTGACAGGAGGTGACACCAGGTGACAGTGA
>NW_010303754.1:0-8937 GCF_000700745.2 Antrostomus carolinensis
TCTTTCTCTCTTTCTCTCTCCCTTTCTCTCTTTTCTTTCTCTCTGTATGGAAGTGCATATCTTCTTTTGGAACAGAAATTTCCATAACTGCAGCTCTACTAATAGAAATACAACAGTCTCACTTACTAAACACTCGGTGTGGGCAAGTGCCTTCAGCTCCAAGGAACAGTGCGTGGGGGGAAGGGAGGAGAAGGAAACAGAGGTGCTCTCAGAGGCACCTTAGAGCACCTTCCTTTGATACATTCCCCTGGTTGCCCAAACCTCAGGTCTTCATGGTCTGCAGAAATGGGTTCCTTTCAGCACAAAGGGTCATAACATCTATGTCCCACAGTGTGTCCATAGTTGAAGTGATATTTTTTTTTCATTGGAATAGTAAATATCTGCCCATTGAGCTTAATCAGAAAAAAACCCCAAAGTTATACTCCCTTTTCCCCTCAGGTGAGGCAAACAAAACCAGAGCTTCAGCAGTGGAGGCTGAAGAGCAGGTGGCACCAACCCCATCTGGAGAGCCACAAATGTTACGTATGTAGTACATATGTCTTTCTACCTCACTGAGCAATATATCAAAGCTGACTAACCTGCTCAAGTTACTCACAGAAAACTAAACTGCCTTTTCCCTTCCTAAATACACTTCAAATGGATAAAGGCTATCTGACTGCCTTCTAAAGGTCACAGTAAGAAAAGGAAAGTTGGCTCCTTTTTTTTCTGCTTTTATTATTTGGCTAAACTGCTACGTTTGTTCCAGTTCCTGCTGTGGAGAGTAAGCATTTGGTCAGTTATGAAGCACGGAGTTATCAGTCCCTGTATCAAGAAAATATTAGAAAAATACTCTAGTCATCCCTAAGCATGAAGATTCAGATTATGAAGCCAATCTGACTAATTGCAGCTTTGCAAGCAGCAGGGCTATAAATATCTTTCAGGAGGTATCTCACTGTGGGTTCACAGACTCATACCTGTACAAATAGGCCTGGCATCCTCCATAAATACTTAACCAACATCAGCAAAGTAGCCACTACTTGCTATTTCACACTTCCAGAAAACAACTGTGCTCTCTGGCAGCTCTCTAGAAATCCAGCACACTCCTTCTCAGGTACTATCGCTCCATAAGTGCCTTAATTTTTTCTGCTGCTTTGATACTGTGCAAGGTATGTCCTTGTCCTCTGTCACCGAGTGGAAGTGAAAAAGTACCAGTGAGGTTATTCAATCTCTTTTGATCCTATCCTTTCACATTTTAAGTAGCTTACTAGTATTCCTTTTGATTTTTCTTTGGAATAAGCACATTTTTTGTCCTCATTCTTCTTTCAGACCAATTGATACATGCTTGGGTTGGTGAGGGGAAATTAATTGGTCAACAGAGAAATAATAAGCACAATAATACAATAAACATACATAAATCAGGTGTCCAGGCAGTGAAAATCAGCATGGTTTCATTAAAGTTAATGGAATTTCTTACTCCTGAGAACTTGTTTACCCCAACTGAAAGTTAAATCTTTGTCCAGATAACATAATAAATAAAAGTACACTAAAACTTTATAACTAAAACTCTACACATCTTCCATGTCCAGGCCATGACAAGTCTTGTACAGACAAGATGATATTAAATGAAAACCTGTTCCTACTGAAGTCAGCAGAGTAGTTTTCATTCTCTGTAATTGTTATCCACAATTCACTTTTCTTCATGGATAATTATGTGGCTTTAGCATAATATGAAGGCAAGGTATTATAGGTGATGTTAATGGGATCATGCACTACATAACTGAATATTTTGTATCATGAGTCAATCTCAGTGTCTGGGAAACTCTTAAAATTTAGGGGCATTGCAGGAAAAATGACCTAATGGAGTCAACAAAAAAGCTTTGCCTGGCTTTACTGGTGCTTAGTTTCACCCCATTTAATTTAACTCCATACTACAGCTGTAGTAGGAAAAGGTTAAAGTTTTCAGCTGAACATCATTCTGATTTTAATTCATTTAAAGCTGAAATCCCCAAGCAAAAGTCAGGACTTGCTATGAAGGTAAGGAAACAAAACCAGAAAACGTTGCCATGCTGCAAAGCCAACAGAGGTCCAAGGAAGCTGTTCCAAGGGCAGCAACACCGTCACGCATCCTTGGTAAAAAAGTATAGAGATAAACTTTGTGTCTTCATGTTCTCATTTATTCTACTGTGTTTGTTGATCCTTTGTGTTCTCCTGAACTTGAGGCAAAAATGATTAAAGGAACTTTAAAAAGAGTGCTATAAATTTTACCATGCCATTCATTTACTTGTGCTATGCTTCCAGGCATCTTCAGTGTGAGAAAATATGTGTCCAGAGAAATAACTTGGTTTGATCTGAAATAGATACTTGTATAGTTAATAACAATGCTTCTACATATTTGGCCAGTCTGCTTTCTGAGAGTTTGCTAAATCTTGACTAATTTAACAGCAGTATATTCAGATCTGTATATCCCTCTTTATGTAAGTATATAAAATAAATATATATATATGCACATGAAAATCTGTAACAAAACCATTGATTTGGATTTTGCTATGGTTAGAAGAACAGACAGGGAGTGTATGAAAATATAAATGTGGTTGTTAATGCTCATATACATCAATGCAGCATTTCAATGCATTTCAATTTATAGAATAAATTTATATGGGCCTATCATTAAGCATAGTCTTGTGGGTCAAGGATTTGTCTACTTTGCCTTTCAAATATATACTAGTTAACTTGTTACCCAATTTCTAGATAGTAAGATCCTCGAGACCCGTGTATCCTTATACGTGACTCAAAGCAAACAGAGAAACTGCTGAGTCTGGGTGAAAAGCAAACAGGCTATCCTAGAACCTGCTAGAATTTGATATAATTAATTATAAATATAATTGTAATTATAATTATGGCTTGACAGTGAAGAGTTGGAAGAGAGTTTAGTCATTACAAAAAAGGCTGATGAAGTTAGGGTTTTTGTATCAATCTAATGTATCTGAGCATGATCAAGAATTAAAAGGATAATTTTATAAAAACATCAGAAGTATTGCTCCAAAAAATAGAGTAAAATGTTTCTTCTAGGGGCCCAGAAGACTAAAAATTTTTCTGTTGAATTCCTCAGTAAGTGTAGGCCCAGTAGTTCAGCTTGCAAATGTGAATATTCTTTCTTCAATGTGATATGCTATAGAAAGAGAGAAAAACAGAGAGGTAAAAGGTATATCTCATATCTTTTCCTGAACAAGTTCTAAGGTAAAAATTCCTTGGGCACAAAACAATTAAATGAATAAGAAACTAGTTACTACCGCTGGAGTTCAGTTTTACATTTAATGAAAGTGCTAATTGAAATTACTTTGGTAGTGGCTGTGCAATCCTCATTAGAGGATACTCCACATTACAAACCTGCCACATATAATCTGGCAGCAGTGACAAAAGCTGTAAAACCAAGGTCCAACACATAGCTAATATGGAAAAACAATTACCTCTGACCTCAAGAGACAGAAGCTGGCCTATCAGTCAAGCAGTGCATGTAGTTTTGCCTCCATGGATAAATTAATAGCCTTACATCATAGATTATTGTAGATTTTTCTTTTTTGATGGATGACATTGTAATGTACAGGTTTAAATGGTATAATGTGTTTATCAATATGGAGAACAGCATTTAATCCCTAGATTAAAATAATTGACATAAATATTATATATTACAGAAGGCTGACTATATAATGAAATCCTACAAATTGTAAAAATTAAACTATTTACAAAAGAAATTGAAAAACTATCATTATTGTCAATACATGTCATAGAACATGACAATACACACATATAATCTCCTCTGTCAATATTTAAAGGTCAAATCCTGAAAGTGCTCCCAAGGTGGATCCTTCAAGTATTTATAGAAACAGGGTGAAGCAAAATACAAGCCACAATGTATTTTATATGAAAAAGAAAAGGAAAACAACTAAGAGCATTATTCAGGCTGAACCCTCTCTAGTATTTGTTTTAGATCTTAAATACTGGTAAAGCACCATTTCTGCAGTGCTCTCTTTCTGCATAGTCTGACAAGTGGTATGTTGTGGCTGGCTGGAAACTATTCAGTCTAGGTTTTGATTAAAAGACACTGCGATGTGCAAGGCAGTGGAGAACTCATCCCAAGACTTCTGAATTATTTCTGTTCTGCTAGAAGCTGACATTACCCTGACAACAATCTCATACTTACTTTACACTTGCAGGTTTTCACAGTTTCTCATCTTAGGGACACAGTCCAGAGGAATGCATTTTTTTTTCTATTTTATGTACTTTGTTGATTTGTGAAAGCATATCTTAGGATGTTTGATATCTTTTGGCTTTGTATTGCAGGTACAGCTTTTCTACCAGTATCAGCTCTTCTAAAGCCTGAAAGATTGACATTTTTTCCCTCAGTTGTTAACTTGATGTAAGTCGCCTTTCTGCTACTCGCTTAGATTGCATTTCTGCCACATTGCATAGAAGGGAATAAGAAGGAAAGAAATCAGAAAGAAACCCCAAAACTGGTACTATTTCTCATTCTATGTGGCAAAGCAAATAATTCCCATAACTGGAGTTACCTGAAATCTGAGCCTCATCTAAGCACCACTGAATGAGAATTAGGAATAAAGATTTTCATTTTAATACAATTTTAGAATTGAGACACAGGCTGAAATTATATGAACCAAATTGGTTTGGACTTCCTGTGATACATAAGCCTTTATTCATCATGTGACATGAAAAAAAATAATTCAGGTATACTTCTTCATTTTACCCTTTAACCAGTAAAGAACATGCTTCAGATTCCAGAATAATATATTTTAAGGTCATCAAAAATGTGCTACAGCCTACAACTGTGTAGTAGAAGTTATTACATTAAATAAATGACACCAGTACACAGGCAGAGTGAGAAAAAGGTGAATCAAAACATTTAATCTACTACTTGTCACCTTTTACAAATTGGCTTGAAAAAATGCTAATCACACTGGCTTGTAATTCACTTGTCTCTCAGTTTCTGCCCCATTAAGCAACATTATGTCCTTTAAAGTCTTTTACAGTTTCTTATACTTCTCATTTATTTTTCTTTCCCTTCTTTGCCTGTTATAATACCACTCTTCTTTCTCCCTCATTCTCCCTGACAGACTCCTCCCCCTTTAGCTTTGGCAGAACACTGCTTTTTATTGTAGTTCCAATGATCTGTTTTGGTGCTCAGAGTGTCAGCTTGTTTCTGAAAAGACATATCTGCTTGAAAGTGAGGATTTCTGCTCACTGAATTCCTAATATAAATGTTTTAAACTCTATTTATGTAGGGACTGGGAGCCAGATCTTTCCTCTCCCTTTATCCTCTAATGTGTGTGAAGAAACGCAGGTGCCTAACTCCCAGAGCTAACTAAGCCAGAGGACACAGTACCTAAAACTTGATGCCCAACTCTCAACTCCCATTTGTGGGCCAAGACCTACATTTGAGCGCTACCACATTTCAGAAACCATCGAAGTAGGGCATGAACTGATGGGCACCATCTTTGCCACCTTTCCAGTGAGGAGGGGGACTCTCCCAGCAAGCTGGGTAGCAGATGGAGGAACAACAGGACCTATTTAGTGCACCAGATCTAATGGATGCTGCTGTCTTGGGAATCTAACTGTCAACTAGAGGAATAAGGGCACATGTATCCACTTCCATAGCAATTGCAGAGGTTGACAAAGTAAGGTAATGTGGAGGCAGGGGGAGGAAATGACATGATTTTTTGGGGTACAAGGGACCTCTGACAACTGATTCACTTTGCAAACCTACTGTAAGGAAATGCAGTTCCTTCAATCCCCTTCTAACAGACTTACATTGTTTCTGAAGTAGAGAGGGACAGGTTCATATAAGAGCAAAAGGAAAATAAGATACTAGGGAGAGACTGTTCCTGTTAAGCCATGGATTAGATCCTGTAGAGTATTCTTCATATCAAAACATGTCTTTCTCTGATAAGTCTGAAAATATACAACATAAAACGTGGCTGTTATGTACCTCTAAATGTGGTGAAACATTTTAAATAAAGGACAAAATCCTGTCTGCTCTTTTTATTGCATTGGAAAAAACCAGTGTGAACAGATAAAATGTTCAGGCACCAGATGAGAGCAGACAGAACCGATAAAATCAGAAATAAAGGTGGTGTTTTATTGTGCTCTGGTGGATGGGTGAATTATACCTCTGAAACATATTTCTCCAACTTACTGTGTACAAGTTTGATGGTAAGTAACCCTTTCTGTAATTGCTGCCTAGTGTTTGCTGAATAGTGCAAGATGATGTCACAGGAATAATAACCTGTGTAAGACTCTTCCTATGACCATGTAAAGACCAAGACTGAGGTCTCTAATAGCGCTGTAATGACTGTATAAAGAATTACAGCATACTAACGATGATCCTAGGACACACAGCATGCCACCAATAAAATAAGCCACATGCCAGCCTTTTCTGAGTGCAGATAAATGAGTGATGGAGGAAAAGGTCAAGAGTATTATGTAGAGTAAGATATTTTCTGGGCATGAGATCATTAGATCATTTAGACTCACCACCTGTATAACACATGGTAAATAACCTCACCGCATGGCCCTAGAATTCATCCAAGTATCTTGTGGTAAGTATATGCATATTCAACAAAGCACTAAGTCCTGATTTGAAGTCACTGAAAGATAGAAAATCTTCCTTTGATAAGGTGTTTCAGTGAAAGAAACGTGTGCACTGTTACCCCATTGTGAACTAATTCAGAAATTTTTTAAGATCCCTATGTGTGTCTTTAGGTGGTTAAATACATTAGGGAGTACGCCAGAGTGACTTGATATGGTTAGACCTTATTAAAAAGGAAGAACCATGGGAAAGAGGAATGCTAATTGTTAAAAAGAGGTACTAGGACTCACTTCAGAATTGATTTGTCCTTTGTGAGATCAGTCTTCCAGTGGTGACGTGTCATCCCCGGGAAGATGTTCTGCCAAAAAAAAAAGAGAGTAAAAGAAGCAAAGAGATCTTTTGGTACAGATACTTGAAGTTATACAGACATTTTAAGAAGAGCATGATCATATATTCCTAAAGGGAGTAAAAACAAGAGAGTAGGAAATGTTCTGGCTGAAAAAAGGAGAAGATCCTGTATTACAAATCAGAGACTAACAGAACGGACTTAGCTACTAAGTTCACTGCAACTTCCAGGAGTTTAATTTGCTGAATAGAAGGTACCATGCAGTAAAAAAAGCAAAGCTCCTGTGCAGAAAAAAGCAGATGTAGGTCTAGCAAAAACCAGCTGTCTTGCAGGATGCATATAACCATGCTGAAGTAGCCATGGATCATCTATAGTTCCTCTAACTGCAAGGATACTACCAGTTAGCAGTGAGTTGAGAATCTGGCATGTATTTAATCAAGGGCCATATACAACCTCTTCTCCCCAAAAGGTAGGGAGGACATCTCCCAAAGCAGGCAGTCAAGACCTTTGAAGTTTCCACAGTCCTACCGTGAGTGCTTTTCTAGCCTTAGAACAAGGGGTTTCACAGACAATCGATGGTTTCCACAATACAGAAAGAAACTATACTGCAAGCTGCACTGCATGGTTAACTAGCTCCCACAAGCCATTGCAGGCATAGGACATACAGAACAAAGCTGACTTTGCAGAAATTGGAAGCGCAGATAATGCGTTGCACACCAGAGAAGGACAGGATTCATAAAGTCTTCTCTAAATATCTGGGAACAAATCCTGACCTTCACTGGATTTAATGACAAAACTAAATGCCATTTCATGAGCGTGGCTGTTTTGGTTTTTTTTCCCCCTGGATTTTCTAAGCTTGTGCATTCAGACCTTCTAAAAACAGGGCTGGTAACCTTCCAGAGAAGGAAGAAGTTGCTTTGCCACTGAGTTCCCACTAAACTGCAAACCACAGCACAGGCTGGGATCCACAGTCTCCTTTAGCATCATCAGGTGAAGGTGCTTTCCCTCCATCAAACAGATTTCTCCATTTCAAATTATTTGTAATGGGGAAAAGAATGTGAACTTCTTTGTATGAGACACCAAATAGCCTGTAATTAAATATGTATCAAATTAAATGCATATTTACTTGTAGAATGACACAAACCTGAAAATAATATGCTGAGAATTCAAAGAGTAAAAATTAGGGAATAACTTAGGAATTCAGGGAAAATTATGCATACACAAATTGCAAACACTCACACACACATGAGTGAAGCCACATTAAAATCAGTATCTTTTAAAAAACCTAATTTCATAGTATTTAATGAGATCTCTAGCCCTTCAGGGGCCAAAGGATTTCTTCTCATGGAGCACACTGAGAGCAAACAAGGCACAGAGGAGGCGAATGACCTCTGCATTGCTGCACCTTCTCCTTTCCAGCACAAATTGACACGTGGTGGGCTAAATGGACTTTTTATGTTCTGGACCCAGGGAGATTTGCAAGCAGAAAATGGGAGTTGCTAATAGCCTGACTGCCAGTAACAAGCACCTTCATGATGGAAAATGTGCCTGGATCCCAACTTTTCACAGAGTATCATTACTTCTTTGTTTGCAGCTAATGAGTTCTCCCCTTGCAAAAAGATCTCCCAGGGATATGGGATACAAAAGGTGGAATGTAGTACGCTCACAACTCTGCTGACATTTGACAAGTTTTCAGGTGTGTTTTGCTCCCCTCTGCTTTTTCCTCATAGACAGTAGCATATCACATAATCAAAGGGGTTGGAAGGGACCTCAGGAGATCACCTAGTCCAAGCCCCCTGCCAAGGCAGGTTCTCTGCAGCGGGTTGCACAGGAAAGCGGTTGCACAGGAAAGCATCCAGGTGGGTTTTGAACATCTCCAGAGATGGAGACTCCACAACCTCTCTGGGCAGCCTGTCCCAGTGTTCCATCACCCTCACAGTAAGTAAGTTTTTCCTTAAGTTGGTACGGAACTTTTGGTGCTCCAGTTTTTGCCCCTTGCCCCTTCTCCTGT
>NW_010303755.1:0-212 GCF_000700745.2 Antrostomus carolinensis
GACACCAGGGCTGCTGTGGGATGGGGACAGGGTGGTTGGGGACACCCAGGTGGGTGCAGAATGGGGACAGATGGGGTGACCAGGACACGCCGGATGGGGACAGATGGGGCGGTTGGGGACACCCAGGTAGGTGTGGGATGGGGACATGGTGACCAGGGACACCTAGGCTGGTGGAGGATGGGGACAAGGTGGTTGGGGACACCCAGGTGGGT
>NW_010303756.1:0-243 GCF_000700745.2 Antrostomus carolinensis
GCTCCCCAGCCGGGAGCCCCAACAGCCTGGCCAAGGGCAAGAGCCCTCCGGGTCTGTGCAGCCCTGGGGCAGCCCCAGAGCTCTGTGCTGAGGGACAAGGTCAGTGCCCCAGGGCCAGCGAGGCCATGGCACCCTGGAGCCCGGGGACAGCGACATGGGGACAGCTCGGCCATGGAAGGGTCCCTATGGTCACGCTGCCAGCACAGCCTGGGGACACACAAACCGGCACGTGAGTGCTCGGCA
>NW_010303757.1:0-729 GCF_000700745.2 Antrostomus carolinensis
CGGCCCGATAACCATCGGAAACCCAATCTGCTCCGCATCCGCCGGGACGGCCTCATCGGGGCAGCCCCGCGCCCTGGCTGCCCCCTCCCCAGGCATCACCCTGGGGACACGGGGCAGGGACAGACTTGGGGACAGCGGGGGGACAGCCAGGGGTGAGCTGGCACACGGGGATCCACCATCCCTTGGCACCCTTGGTCTGGTGATGCCTGATGCTGGTGGGTTTACACACCCTCCCAAGGCAAGTCTGGTGTGGGATAAAGTGGAGGGCAAGCAGGCATCTTCCTCCTCCTCTTCCTCCTCCTACTCATCCATTAATACAGTGATGGGCACACACGCTGCTCCACACCACAGAAGCACTAAAGCCACCCAGTGCTCCCAGTTCCCACTAAAACCCTAGAATGGGATCATCTCCCACATGGAGATGGAGAGCAGAGCCAAGCAGGATTTAGGGGAGACCCCCCCCTTACACACCCCCTACCCCACCCTGCCGCCAGCAACAAAGACCCCAGAGGGCGACAGCCCATATCAAGGATGGGGCTGCGATTCCTTCCTCGCTTCCCCCAGCAGAGATAGGGAGGGAGGTGAGCGGTGGAGGAGAGAGCAGGGCTGGGAATCATCAGCCGGGCTCGATAAGGGAGCTGCTGAAATGGGAGCAAAAATATTTAGACAATAAATGAAGTATCAGAAAAAAAAAAAAAAAAAAGCCATGCATATATTGAAGAAAAAACT
>NW_010303757.1:859-1113 GCF_000700745.2 Antrostomus carolinensis
AGAAAGAAAAAAGAGCCAGGGAGTGAGGAGGAGGAGGAGGAGGAGGAGGTGGGGATGGATGGAGCCGGGGTGAGATTCTCTGGCCTCGAAGACCCCGGCCTGGCGTGGCTCTGGGGGGATGCTGCGGGAAGGATGAGCTGGGATGTGAGGATCCAGCACCTCAAACACCCCCGTGTGCACACACCCCCCCTCCATGTGCACCCCCATCCCCAACGGGGAGCACACAGCCGATGACGTGCTCCTGACATGGTCAC
>NW_010303757.1:1579-3514 GCF_000700745.2 Antrostomus carolinensis
GCCTGATGGCCTCCTCTGGACTCACTCCAATAGGTCCTTGTCCTTCTGATGTTGGTGGCCCCAGAACTGGAGGCAGCCCTGCAGGTGGGGTCTCAGGAGAGCGGAGCAGAGGGGCAGAATCCCCTCCCTCCACCTGCTGCCCACGCTGCCGCCTCTCCCACCCCTTCACCTGCAGAGCCCTGGAGCTTTCCAGGCACAACCAGAATCCCCTGGGAGCAAATTTGGGATGAGAAATTCAGATTCCAGCTCCTCTGCGAGGACACATGTGCCACCAAGCAGCCCGCTTGCCTACAGCCATGTGTGGGAGGGGACAGGAGGGCACAGCCACAGCATCATGTCCCTCTGCCATGTGGTGGGGAAACCTCCTGGGCACCTAAACCGGGCGATTCCCAGAGGAATCAGGAGCTCCAGGAGGGAAAATCTCCCCCAAATCAATTCCTTTCCCCAAAATAATTTGTTTTCTTGGGATTTTCCAAGCCACTATTCCCGGCAGCGCTGCTCCTTACCGTCTCACACCCTGGTGATGCCGGCTCGCTGTGGATGCTGCCCTGGAAAGGTCCCCAGGAAAATCCCTCGGGAAGGCTCCTGCGGGTTCGCACCCGCCTCTCCCCATCCTGCACGGCCAGATCCAGCTCATCTGCAAAGAGACGGGCACAGCATCAGCACGATGTCCCCCAGCCCTGGGGACATGGACACCCACTTGGAACCGAGAGCTGATGGTGGGTGTCCTGGGACTGTGTGTCCACGATGGGTGGGTGGGATCTGGGCACTCGCTGGGGGGTCTGGGCACGGTCTGGGGGGTCCGGGCACGGCAGGATGGTGGAGTGGAAGGAACATTTCCCATCCCCACACCCAAAGTCACAGCAGCTTGAGGGTTTAATGGCTTTGATTATCTGATAAGGCTCTGGTTTAATGGGGGAGATAACATGTTAATACGCTATGAAGGCTGCTCGAAAATGTTTTAACTGCGCCTTTGTCTTTGGGAGCACAGATAAGATGGCAGGTAACCAATACCCAGATGGATGCGTGGTGGGGATGGATGCTGCACCCTGAAATACAAGATGCTCCTCAAGGATGGCAACTAACCTACTGGGCCACCAATAGGCAGGGTGTCCAAGGCACTCAGCTATGTCCAGGAGGGCTCCCAGCACCCTGGGGTGCTCCGGGACACGGTAGGGTCCCCTCTTTGTGACCATGCCATGGGGAAAAGCCCCCTTAAAGCCCCCTGCCCATAGCCTCATCCTTGGAGGACATCGTGGCAGATGCAGCTGGTGGCCAGGTCCTGTGGGTGGGGAGGAGGCTGAGCTCGTTTGAAGGTAAAATTGCTTAGAGAGCTGGAAGCGCGGGGAGGATAAAGCGATCCCATGGCTGCGGAGATTGAAATCTGATGTGTTTATTAGCCGGGCTGACATCTGGATCCTCTCGGCGCTGGGGTGAGTTAAGGTGAGTGACTGGAGGTGCTGAGTGGTGAGCAAGGGTTAGTGGTGCCTGCGATGACCCAGGTCCCACTGTCATCCGTGGTCGCTTCTGTCTGCCAAGGGATCTTTGGGGTGTTGGGGACGTGGCTCTGAGCATGTCCCCAGGGGAGCAAAACCTGCTGCAGGCTGGGAGGTGGGCTGGAGATGAGGTCTGTGAAGGCATCAAAAGGTCCCTGTGGTCTTTGGGGTCACCAGGCTGGGCCCTATGCTCAGGACCGTGCCACCCTCCATCCCCATGCCACAGCCTCCTGGCATGCTCAGAAAACCACCCTGCCCACAAGGATCCCAGTTCTGTTTTGAGCTGGGATTTCATCCCAGTGAAGTGGTTTTGGGAGAGAGCACGGTGCTGGCACCCCCCTGCCCTGTATCCCTGGCACCCCCCTGCCCTGTATCCCTGGCATCCCCCTGCCCTGTATCCCTGGCATCTCCCTGCCCTGTGTCCCTGGCACCCCCCTGC
>NW_010303758.1:0-616 GCF_000700745.2 Antrostomus carolinensis
GGGAGCATGGTGAGAACATCATCGGGGACATCAATTGGGGCACAGGGACATCATGGGGACATCATGGAGGACATGGTGGAGACATGGTGGGGACATCATTTGGGGCATGTGGACATCATAGGGACATGGTGAGGACATCATGGGGACATGGTGGGGACATGGTGAGGACATCATGGGGGAAATGTGGGGACATCATCATGGAGACATCATGGGGGACATGGTGGGGACATCATGGGGGACATCACTTGGACCATGGGGACATCATGGGGACATCACTTGGGGCATGGGGACACCATGGGAACATCATGGAGGACATGGGGACATCATAGGGACCTCATGTGGGGCATGGGGACATCACTTGGGGCATGGGGACATCATGGAGGAGGACACAGGGACATCATGGGGACATGGTGAGGACATCATGGGGACATCATGAGGAACATTATGGGGACATCATTTTTGGTGTCCCACCACCTCAAAACTTCTCCAATCCCCACATCTCACCCCCCCTTAAATTTTTTGGGGTCCCCCCTATTTTTAGTCTCCCCCCCATATTTTTGACCCCCAAATTTTGGGGTGACCCCCAAATTTTTAAGATGCCCCCCCAAATTTTGGG
>NW_010303759.1:0-926 GCF_000700745.2 Antrostomus carolinensis
CTGAAATTTAGCCCCTGTTACTACCTCAACAGACAGATGAGCACCTTGTGGAGCTTTTCTTTGTTTGCCTGGAAACTTGGGAATAGTAGCTTCAAGTCCAAGTCCTTTTTCAGCAAACAGTCACTTTTCAGACAGCAAGGAGTCTTTCCACATGAGATGTTTCTAGCCAATTAAGAGTTCACTCTTACTGAAAAAGAATGATGTTGAAAACAGTATGCGAGACAAAAGGTTGATGGTGGAGGACAAAGCATTTTTCTCTCATGTTTACACTACCAAAATGACCACATATTCAAATAGCCATGCTTTGAAATGCACGGTATAGCTGAGATTTTCTTACTTTTACAACTACCATTCCGTGAATGACCATAATCTCTGCATTCAACTTTCACAATATGAATAGGAAGGGGGAAATCACAGAACACTCTTCACTTGTACATAATAGTCCTACTGTAAGCCTGCAAGAAATTGCAGCTAAACAAAGGAAAGATGACTAACTTCAACCAGAGATCTCGGTTATTCTGCAGAAGGATAAGACTGACAGTCATACCTCCTTTCCGCATTAACTGATTCAACTGTCCCAGATCAAAGTGGAGTACTACTTTGAACAAAGTTCCAGTGAACATATATGAATCATGATCTGAAATCACATCCATCAATAATTAACTACTCTTACACTGCTAAAAACCCTACCTTTACAAAAGGCTGTTAACTGCACAACTAAGGCAATGATCTCTAATATTTTCAGTTATCCATTCCAAATACATACATCCCTGACCTTATTGCTGACAAATAACAACTAATTACATTGAAACTTTATCATCCTACAGAATGCTGCAGTATAACATACTGTCAGGGTAGTCTTTTGATCACACTCCAGACAGTCTCCATCACCTGGCACTTTTGGTCACCTCAAACAACAGCTTCTA
>NW_010303760.1:0-534 GCF_000700745.2 Antrostomus carolinensis
AAAACTTTCCCAAATGTCCCCAAAAATGGCCCAAAAAATTACCCTAAAAATGTCCCCGAATGTCCCTAAAAGTGTCCTTAAAATGTCCCCAAAATGTCCCTAAAACTGTCCCAAAAAAGGCCCTAAAACTGTCACCAAAGCGTCCCCAAATGTCCCCAAAAATGTCCCCCAAACATCTTCAAAATGTAACAAAAATGTTCCCAAAGTGTCCCCAAAAATGTCTCCAAATGTCACCAGAAATGTCCCTAAAACTGTCCCCAAAGTGCCCCCAAAGTGCCCCCAAAATGTCCTCAAAAATGTCCCAAAAATGTCCCCCAAAATGTTCCCCAAAATGTCCCCAAATATCCCTAAAAATGTCCCCAAAATGTCCCCAAAAATGTCCTCAAAATGTCCCCCAAAGTTTCCCCAAATGTCCCCAAAAATGTCCCAAAAATGTCTCCAAATGTCCCCAGAAATGTCCCCAAATATCCCCCAACCCGTCCCCAAAATGTCCCCCAAAGTGCCCACAAAATGTCCACAAAAATGTCCCCAAAT
>NW_010303761.1:0-6448 GCF_000700745.2 Antrostomus carolinensis
TTTAAGGTCCCTTCCAACCTAAACCACTCTGGGATTCTAGGTTAAGTCCTGCTGTGCTGCTTAATTTGAAGAAGAGACCTAAAGGGAGTGCAGGGTTTGGGGTTTGTCACCTGTCCCCTAAGAACAATCCAATGATTAGTTTTTTCCCAGATCTGCTATTTTTTACAGAGGATTCCAAGAGCCTTCCTGATGATCAGAAGGAAGAACTGGAGTTATATGATATTAATTCTCTTAATTATCCACTGTGATGCTTTGTCCTGATGAAGGGCGTGTGCTGACAACCCGCACCTGAAAAACAAGTGCTGTGTGGAAGGTTCTCAGGAAGAATTTTAACTGAGCTGGACCAGCAACTCCAACTGCTCACTCCAACTGAAAGGTCACGAGCCTGGGCTCTCGCTTGTCCAATGGCTGGTGTCTGGGGTTTGCACTTCCACAGCCACTGCGGCCAGGGCTGCCCAGCTGTCCCACTGTCACCAGCAGCCTTGTCCCTTCTCCTTGCTATTGCTCTTTTCCAGGAGGTTTTAAAGTTGTGTCCCCCCATCAGAGGTGGGGGTGGAGGTGGATGTCGAGGTGGATGTCTCGGAGTCCCTTTCCTGGGTCGACACTAGATGGCAATGCCTCCCTCCCAATGCCTCGCCAAGGGCAAGTGGTTCAGGGGTTTGTTTCTGATGGGCTTTACATCTGGATTTTGGTCCTTTTCTGTACAAATAGTTCCCATAATTTCCTTTGATCTGAAGCTGATGCCTCTTCCCTACAAGAAGCTGAGAACTTTGTGCTGCCTGTTGGGAGAAGATAGGTGTGAAGGTATGAACGTGGCCGAGTTTTGCAGCAGGTTACAGCTGTGCCGTTCCTGGAGCTTCCCCAGTCTCTGCTCTGACGTGCTGGCGTTTCTCTGACAGCCTTTGGGTGCTTGGGTTGAGCGAGCACGGGCAGCTGGATCTGCAAATGGAAACTTGGCACATCCACGTCCATTGATGCCCTTGCAAAGGCAGGACCTTCTCCTCTCCAAGCTGTAGGGATAAAACTCATTGTGGAAGGTGCTGTGCCTGCTCAATCTGAGATGTAGCAGTACGTGGTGGTGGGGTGGCTGGCTGTGGCACAGTCAGGAGCTTTGTAAGTCTCTGGAAGGTCTGCTCCCATCCTCAGCTGCCTGCTGCCAGTGGTGCACGCTGCAGGAAAGGCGACCGCCCTTCCCTGAGCTCTCACCCAGGCCCCTAACGTGTATTTGACTTCGAGTCTGTCTCCAGGTTGCTGGTCAGATTACTGCTGTATGAGATACTTCCCATGGTTAACGAGACTTTGCTAAAGTGTCTTTTTTTCCAATTTTCTTCGCTAAATAATGGCCAGAAATTACTTTTTGGCCTCTGGGCAAAATGAAAGATGTGTTTGGATCTTGGCTTGACATTAAAACAGAAATACAAGTCCTTGAGCAAAACAGACAAAAATCTCTACAGAGAACCTCACTTTCTGATTGTTAATCAAAAACGTGGACCTTTGAGAACTTTGCTACTGGAAGTTTTATTTTTGGACAAAATGCCTCTTCTCTGCCCCCTCCCATTAAATAGTTTGAAAAACACCTTCAGCATGTTCCCTGGAGAAACTGTTCCAAAGGTTGGTTACAACTCAGAAGTGGTCTTGTATTTCCAGTTTGGGTTTATCAAATGTCAACCTGCAGCTCCTGGGCTTTGCTGAGCGTTTGCTCAATTAAAATATCATCTCCTGTCATGTGCTGTTTTCCCAATGTGGGTGTTTAACCAAACCCTGAGATGTTGTGTACCCTCAACCCATCAATTCAGCTCCTTGGGCTGCAAGACAAAGATGAAGCCTATGTGATGTGTGAATCACAACCCCTGCGTGTCACCCATGGATCACATCTCCCAGCTTGTTGCCCCCCCTTGCAGGCCTCCTGCCTGCCAATGAGCCCCCAAGGGACACGGCAATGAGACCCCCCTGTGGCAGCTGATGCTGCCTGGAGAGCGTTGATGGATGTTGATGTCCCCACTATGCTGTGGGCTGTGCAATGCTGAGGGTGAGGGCAGGCTGAGACCACCAGCAGGTAATCAAAACACATGGAACAGCAGAGCTAAAGGTGGGGTGAGACCTCCAGGGCACATGGGAACCCCTGGCCAGGGTTAGGGGTGCTGTAAGGTGCTCCAGGTTTTGGCACCTCCTGTTGCAGCCTGAGCTTGGCCCTGTGGGCTGGTCACAGGTCTCTTCCTCCCAGCACAGGGTGTTGGGGTGGGAGATGCAGCTTCATGCCATGGATGGGGCAGCGGAGCCTGGGCTGGGTCCATCAGCTCAGCCTGGGTGGGTCGCTCAGCACCTTCCACCCCAGCTAGGAGCAATCCTGCTGGTCCCTTGGGTTGGGTGCTTGGTGGCTCCTGTCACCCACTATGTCCCCTGTGCTGGTGGCAGTGCTGTGGTGCAGACCAGAGGAGAGGCAGAACCAGGCACTGTGGGCAGGGACTGAGGATCCTCGTGGTGCTGGAGCCCCTCGTCTCCACCGAGCACCTTGTGCCCCTGCGCAGGGACAGCCCAGGGTGGGGACAGGGGACTCGTGCCTTTTTATTTCACCAGCAGGCTCTGAAAGTCAGCGGAGCGGAAACCCCTCGGTGCCGCCAGCCGCGGCCGAGCCCAACCGGGCCCCGAACCCGCCGGCTCAGTGTGCTCCGCTGCCCTGCCCCCTCGTTTGTGTTGGCACGGGGCTGACGAATGAAGCCGGTTTAATTGGCAGTTGTGTTTGTGGCCAGGGGGTTATGAAAAGGTTTTCTGTCTCCCTCTGTAAGTTCCCCTGAATATGTTTTCACTCTTAATATAATATCCACTTCATTATTAGCTGAAAGAGGCTCTTTTCAGAGAAGGGGTTTTTTTCAAGCCCTTCATGCAGCGCTGCGCTGAGGGCCGGGATTGTCTGCTGGAGGGGAAGTGAGAAACCCGACGGTAAATGGGATTTACACAGAAATTCCTTTCTTCCCCAGCGTGCCGGCGGTGCTGGCTGGAGCAACCCAGCAGTGCCGGGCTGTGGGTGATGGAGGAGGCGTCCATCGCTTATGGGGCAAAGCGGAGGTACACTTGGGGGTCCACTCACCTTCCCCCCTTTGCAGTGTGGTCACTAAGGGGTTTTGTCCCCTCTCCAGGGGCTCCTGGCATGCTGGGCTGGTGTTTCCAGACCCAAACCCGTCCGGTGGAGTTGGGGCTCGGCCACAGGGAACCCTGTATGTGCTGGGCTGGCTGCTGGGCTTGGGTCGGCGTTTGGTGGCAAAGGGGGTTTCAAAAAAAAAGGGCTTGTGCCGGCGTTTGGTGGCAAAGGTGTTTCCAGCATCTGCAAAGTTTTGGGATCTTGTTCTCTGTTGGGTGGGTTTTGGGATATCAGGTGTAGCTGGACCCCAATGTTGTCATTTCACTGTATTGCTGCTCTTCTGGGCTTTGCAAATCCATAAAGTTTTGTCTCTGGCTTTGGGAAAAACCCTGAGAGCTGGAAGAGCTGAGAGCTCCTGGGGATGGTGTCACACACAGAGCATCCAGCCTGGCTCAGCTTTCATGGTCCTGGGGAAACAGCTCTGCTTCCCTCTTGCCTGAGCTCCTCAAAGAGCACCCACAGCCCACGCAAGCTCTTTTTTTGGTTGTTTGACACAATGGGGTGTGAGGCAGCAGTGCAGCCCCCGGTGCCCTCACTCAGGTGTCCTCAGCTGGGGACATCCCGGGGAAGTGGTGGAGTCACCATCCCTGAAGGGATTTAAAGGACAGGTAGATGTGGTGCTTAGGGACATGGTTTAGTGGTGAACTTGGCAGTGCTGGGTTTACAGTTGGATGAGGTGATTGTAATGGTCTTTTCCAACCAAACTCTTCTATGATTCTGTGGTCCCCTGGCTGGGTCGGGCTGGTGCTGTCCTGCAGCTCTGGCTCCAGGAGCTTTTGGTCTGGCTGAGCAGGAGCAGAAGGGACCCCTGGGCTTCCACTTGAGCTGCTGCTGAGGGGTGCTGGGATCCCTGGGGATCCCTGGATCCCTGCTCCATCCCTTGAGGAGCTGCTGTGAAAGCCCAGAGGAGCCTGGAGCACGTTTTCCTTTTCCCTGAAAGCAACAAGAATATAAACCCCTCCTCGGCGGGGCAGGTGCCGGCAGTGGGACGCCTTCTCCCTGCTCTGCTGCCATCCTTCCTCACCCTCCTGCGAAACCCATTCCACACACTGATGAGTATTCAAGACCTGGCCCTAATTGGGAGCAATTAGCAGTTGTTTCAGCCAGGATACCTCTGTTCACTGTGGCTCCCAGGCTGAGCACTGTCTGATGGTGACACAAGTGTCCCCAGCCAGAGCAGGGACCATGGCCAAGGGGGATCCCTATGGATGATGCAGCTCTTGGCTAAAGATGCTCTTGGGAGGAGCCCGGCTTGTGCTAGACTGAGCATCCCCAACCCCTCAGCCAGACCTGCTTGTCACTCTCCAGTGTGGTGGCCATCCCTGCTGCAAGTGTGAGCAGGTCCCTGCTCCATGGCGTGCTCAGGTCGAGCTGTGGAAAGAGACCATGGAAATGCTGCTGGAGCTGGACCTGGCTGATGCCACACGGGACCCTTGGCTCCTCTCCTCCCTCCCAACTTCCCGTAAACAGCTCTGCTGGGTGGGAGTTTAAGCCACACAAGATGCTGCTCTGAGTCAACCAGATGCTGAGGAACAGTCCCTTAGCTGGGGGGGACAACGGTGGGACAGTGCTCTGGGCAGTGGGGAGCTCGTGCTCTGGTCACCGACTTGTGTCACGGTCTGTGGGGCATCCCCCAGCCTGGCACCCTGAATGGCTGGGGGTCTGTTCCCCTCCCACAGTGTGGGGCTGCCCTCGCTCTCCCCGGCACAGTCAGGGAAATGGGAGCCCTGGTCTTCCTGGACTTCTTTTTTCCAGCTTTTGGGAAAAGGTAAATCAGATTTGAGCTGTTTTTCCACAGTCTTGCTGGTCCGTGTCTCCCTTCCCACACATCTCATGTCCCGTGTACCCCAGTGTCTCCCCCGCCTCTCCCCCAGTAAAGAACATCCTCTTGCATAAAGCCAGACAGGAACCACACCGGACAGAGCCAGGGGGTCCAAGGGAGATAGTAGGGAAGTTTGTGGAGGGATGTGGGCAAGAGACTCCAAATTTGCTTTAAATGAGGACTGAAAGCTGAGGGTGGGATCCTGACCCAGCTGGGGAATGAGAGGTGCTGGGTGCTGCCCAGTGTGGTGAGGAAGGGGCCATTCCTGGCTCCACTGCCTGTGCTTCCCTGGCCCCGTGTGCACCAGGGATACTGTGCTGGTGGGGCCAGTCCTGACCATGGGGGTCACAAAGGCTGGAGCTGTTGTACGTGGGTAGGACACAGGCTTGGAGCAACAACAGGAAGGGTGGATGGGGAAATCATAGCGGCTTCACTGGCAGTGCCAAGCCTTCATTCCCGAGCACTCCTGCCCTTGAAGCTCTGGCTGCTCCACCATCCCTCAGTGAGCCCCAAAACCAGCTCTCTGAGCCCGGGGGGGGCTGGAGGTCCTGTGGTGTGGGGGTAGCGGGCAGCCCCGCTGGGGTGGGATACCACTGGGCAACCTGTGGTCTGTGAGATGAAGGGGCTGAGGAGGAGAATGGTGGCCTGGCTGCTGGGGACCAGCTTGGTTTTCCATGGTCTCACATTTTCCTGTGTTGGAGAGTTTGCAGTGAGGGTGGAAAATGTGGCAGCCAGGAGGGGAGAGCGGGGCGGCAGGGAAGGGTTTGCTCTGCCAGGGTGTTTGGGACGCTGCACCCCTGCCAGGACAGAGTCTGTGCTCTGCTCAATGGTGGTGGGGGGAGATGGACATGGCTCACACCAACCCCCATGGCTCTGGGGGAGTGTCCCCTCCCAGGGTGGATCGGGGATGGGGGTTTGGTGGGAGGCTGAGCACTGTCCTGCCTTCCCCGCTCCCACGGGATGGGCTGGCAGCCCCACGGGGTGCACGTGGGCTGGGAATGCTCGGATGGGGCTGGGGGGACCTGCCAGGCTTGGGGAGCACGACGCTGGGCTCAGGTTTGCTACTGTGCTGCAGCATCCTGCTGTGCATCTCAGTGAGGACAAGCCAGGGCAGCAGCCCTTTTGCCCCTGAGGCCATCCATCTTGTCAGGCAGGCATCCAAAAAGCCCCCTTGGGCCCCTCCTTCCTGCTCCTGGGGGTTTGCAGCAAACCCGGCTTTACCAGCAGCTGTGAGCTGGGTGCAGAGTGGCTTGAACCCATCCGAGAGGGCAACTGGCTTCTGCCCTTGGCACTGCCAGCGACGTGGACAGTGGGATCGAGTGCACCCTCAGCAAGTTTGCCGATGACACCAAGCTGTGTGGTGCAGTTGACATGCTGGAGGGACAGGACACCATCCAGAGGGACCTGGACAGGCTGGAGAGGTGGTACCGTGCAAACTTCATGGAGTTCAACAAGACCAAGTGCATGGTCCTGCACCTGGGTCAGGG
>NW_010303762.1:0-207 GCF_000700745.2 Antrostomus carolinensis
CGCTGGGGACCCCCTCAGCAGGGCAGCTGCATCCCACCTGCACCACGAGGCCGGCGCGGCCGCGGCAGAAGCGCTCCAGCATGCGGAGGAAGAGATGAGCCGTCTCCACCAGGTCCCGTAAGAAGCTGCGCGGCTGCTTGGTCTCATCAAACTTGCGGAACAGGGCGAGGAAGAGCTCCCGGTACTCCATGCGGTAGACGAAATTGC
>NW_010303763.1:0-1161 GCF_000700745.2 Antrostomus carolinensis
CAGCCACACTCCCGAGCTCCCGATTTAGCTCTGCCCTTTGGCGCAGAAAATGTCCCTCCTGGAATCAACGGGTTCAGCGCGGGGGCAGCCAGACGGACGGCGACGAGAGGACAGACAGACGGATGGTGGTGAGGGGATGGGTGGCTGTGGCCAGTCCCCCCCTTGTGGCCATTGTCCCTTTGTCCCAAAGGCAGCCCCATGCCAGGGCCATGGGATGGTGGTTGATAAACCCTGGGGGTTGGTGGCCCTGTGGGCAGGATGGGGACCTGGTGGGGACTTGTCCCCTCCATCAGCTCTGCTGCTCCTCCCTGGTACAACCACGTTGCTCCGGTTCTCCCAGCACAAGCACCCAACCTGGATCCATCCCCTGGTCACCCTGATGCTCCCCTGGGGTCACCAGCAGCTCGTCCCCACTCCCCACTGTCACCTCTGGGCAAAACCACGTTTGAAAGCAGGTGCACATCAGCCTCTTCCTCACCTCCCCTCTCGTGACCTCAAAGCACTCGAGGAACCGTAATTAATGAAGCTGAGATCCTCTCTGGGATCATCCCAAGGGGAGCAGCCCCTCCCTGGGGACAGCGCGATCCCCGACGAACTCCGACTCCCTTGGTGCTCGCTCCAGGCGAGCTCTGACTCCCTCGGTGCTCGCTCCAGGCGAGCTCTGACTCCCTCGGTGCTCGCTCCAGGCGAGCTCTGACTCCCTCGGTGCTCGCTCCAGGCGAGCTCTGACTCCCTCGGTGCTCGCTCCAGGCGAGCTCTGACTCCCTCGGTGCTCGCTCCAGGCGAGCTCTGACTCCCTCGGTGCTCGCTCCAGGCGAGCTCTGACTCCCTCGGTGCTCGCTCCAGGCGAGCTCTGACTCCCTCGGTGCTCGCTCCAGGCGAGCTCTGACTCCCTCGGTGCTCGCTCCAGGCGAGCTCTGACTCCCTCGGTGCTCGCTCCAGGCGAGCTCTGACTCCCTCGGTGCTCGCTCCAGGCGAGCTCTGACTCCCTCGGTGCTCGCTCCAGGCGAGCTCTGACTCCCTCGGTGCTCGCTCCAGTTGAGCTCAAACAAGCCGCCCTCCGCAGTGATTTATTTAGAGCGCAGCAAACGATGATGACCTCAAAGAGCCGAGGGTTTATTACAACCCCCCCGCGCGTGGTGGGGTGTCCGGCACCGGTGG
>NW_010303764.1:0-487 GCF_000700745.2 Antrostomus carolinensis
ATTTTTTTAAACAGCAGGAAATCATTCATGTGTGAGAACTTTTAAGGTCGAGAACATCACAGTTAGACTGGATTTTGTGTGTCAAAGGAAGATCTTGTTTATCTGCTCTCTGTCTCTGGGCATGGAAGGCAAATTAGGTTTTTTACTCCTTTGAATTGAGTGGGGTTAGAAGAACAGTAGTGCCTAGAAGGCCAAAAAATACAAAAGCTGATCATTTTTTAAACCTTTCTGCCAATGGAGTGATTGAAAAGTAATAACAGAGCTGAGAATCTTGAACTCTGTGATGGTGTGGGTGGCAGTACCCAACGGCTAAGAGCTCCCGGTCAGCTGGAGGGGTTTTATCTACAGAAGATAATGGGAGGTATTTGTTGTTTTGTTTTTTTTCCATATTTACTAGAGACCTGTTTCATAGTAAAAAGATAAGAGAAATTCAGTTATAAGCACACTCGTTTCTTCTAGAGGAGCTTAAGCTTTCTCTGGTTTAGTT
>NW_010303765.1:0-11454 GCF_000700745.2 Antrostomus carolinensis
ATCCAAACCATTCTATGATTCTATATACTTTCAATATCTCATCAGTTACTGCAGGAAAAATTTCTAATGCTTTAACTCCCCTTTGCATGGCATTGCTCTTGCAGAATCTGTACTCATGTAGAGGCTCACTGAAGCACAGCCACACAATGATATTTGATAGGAAATTAAAAAATCAGCAGGTTAAATAAAGAACTTTTCTATTTACTGGACCAAAGCCAGAGGCATTTACATTGTGCAGGATTAAATCAGACCAGCCTGGAAGCGGATCTGTGAGAAATCTGAAGGAAAAGCTAAAAATGCAAGTTGACCAGCAGCTGCTTGTTGAGATGGGAAGATAATTTTGGCCATTGTGACATCAGTTTAATCAAAACTACAGAAATATTTGTAGCAATGATAAAATATGAAAGTGGCTGTTACTTAACTAGCTGTCTGCTAGTATCATGAAGGATAATTTTCCATCCCATTGTGGGGACACATATTTTTTGCTTTGTTTTTTTTTTTTCCCCTTCAGGCTTTCATAAGACCTACTATTTAATATTCAAATACGAAAATCTTGTTGGTTTAAGCCAGAATTAACGATCTCATTTTTTATCGTTTGTTAATGATAGAGACTAGAACATCCTGCATGTGCCACAACAGAGACAATCTTCTTTCTTCTTTGCAAAATGAGTAACATTAATTCTAATAATTTTCTGACTTAGCAGAGCTTTTCACAGGAGCATTATTTTTAAGTGCTGTTACTGGAATTACTCAGGAGTGCTTAGAGGTTTAAATTAATGATGTTTAAATTAATTAAAGAGAATGGCCTGTGAATTTTCCCATCTGAGTTAAGATTAAATATCTTGGCTTTGGGGGTTTTTTGAATATATGATTCCAGCAACAGCAAATTTGAAGAGAGTCTGATTTAAATGTTGTCTGCTGCACAGGAGTTTACATCAACATTTCAATTAAAAATTACATGCAGACAAATGCTCATTTATCCTAAGATTCCTTATATCTCAGTCTTGGGTAACTCAATGCAGACCAGCTGCAATTAGTGACAATGCAGTAACTTGCATGGGCAAGATCCTAGCCCAGATATATTTGGTAGTGAGAAAAAACTGTGGGAAGTTTGGACACTTGCCTTCTTTTCTGAGTACTATTCTCATTGCACTGTGCCTCTGTGGAATTGAGCAGTAGAAGATGCATTTCATGGAGAAAACGTACGAGTGAGGAGTAATTTGGAAGTCCATGAGCTAATACAGCTTTCACTGACTTCAGCTGGAGGAACTAAATGCAAGTATGCAAAGTACTGCATCTGTTTTGAAACATTAATAATTAATTTAAAGCTGTCTGCTGCATCTGGCTACACAGAGATCAGCGTTGTTGCAGTCTCTACCTGGTGAAAGACTTTGAGCTTAGTAGTGGACAAAGGCTTAGAGTATCCCTGCAATGTTGTTGCTGGGTAACAAACACAGTACCAATTGCTTCTTGTCTTTTTTCTGTGGTAAGAGAAAATTCTAGTTTCAGCAAGAATAGCTATGTAGTCCTTACAGAGGCCAGGATTTGAGAGCATGCATAATCCCACCCAGCCTTGTTACCCCTGCTCTTTCTTTCCTTGCTGCTGGTTGTAGCCCAGCCTTTACTTGGAGCAGCTGTGCTCTGCTTAACTCAGGATATTTGGCTAGCAGATGGCTAAAGCATGTTCTTGCCAGCTTGGGCCATGCTGGTCAGGCATCAAGGCTTTCATAAGCTCTTCTCCAAAGAGTGAACTGCTGGAAAAACAAAGTCATGAGTTTAAAACACATCTCAGATAAATTGTCTTCCAAAAGCAGTAATTCATCAAGAGCTTAGAGTAAGCCCCATGCCATGCCCCTTTCATAGTAGCATTTATGTTGCTGGACAGGCATGATATCAAATGCAATTTCAGTCAGGAGCAGCTGATATGACTACAGATGAACTATGGATGGTGAGGGATAGCATACAAAATTTTACAGAAATATTTCAAAAAATGAGTTCATGAAATTAGGTTCTGAAATGTGCAAAGTAGCCTTCTGAAAAGAATCATCCTCGTAGTGTAGTTCAAGTCAGCTGAAGCTGACATTTATTTAAATGGCATGAGTTGCTATCCCTTCTCTCTCTCTTTTAAAAAAAAAAAAAAAATTAAAAATAACTAAATCCCTTCGAGAGCAATGGAGAAGTTAAAAACTTTACTTTCGGGTAACTGTTGGATTGACAGAGCCTACCCACTAAAACTAATTTAATAGAGATCCCAAAGGCTTTCCTGAATGAAACCAATTACAAGTTCTTCCTGAGGAAAGGTGTTGGACTTCTGGGAGGTCTGTATATGTATTAAACATTTCTCCATTCATAAGACACCAATGCTCCTGAAGAAATTTTTTTGCTTGCTGACTGTGACATAATCATCTTTACTAACAATAGGTGTTGCAAACACCTGGAAAATAATACAGGAATGTTGAAGATGTTTGGATAGGATGATGAACTAGAGGTTGAGTGATCCTGTTTTATGCAATCCCACTGCTCCTCTGCAAGGCAATTAGATTTCTGATTGCAACTGTTTTAATTGTAAGATCCTGTCAGTTTCCAAGTTTAGATTTTTGTGCTCTCTCTCTCTCTCAGATAAGAAAACCAGAGTGAAGGTGGCTTGCTTTATGTAAAATATTACCTCTAGAAGCAAAAAGAAAAAAAAAATCAACCCTGACCATTACAGATGTGCTTATTCCTTTGAAATTTCTTTCAGAAATATCTCCACCTTTATTTCCTCAGTGCATCCACTTTAGCAGCAATCATTACAGTGGGGTTGACACATCTATGAATCTGAGAGGTGTTGTCAGAACCCAGAGGAATGACCATGCCAGATGAAGTTAGAGTATTTGCTCCATGACAACTCAGGCACAGTGGCAGCCAGATAGGGTTGGAAAAAAGAGAAGGCACTACAGTTCCTCCTCACTGATCTGAAGTCTGCAAACATATCATTTCAGACATAAATACTGTGAGCAGTATGGTTTCCAAGGAGGCTGTTGCAAGAGTGAAGCATATTGATGACTTCTCTGAACGTTTGTGTTTCATGACCCCGTTTTGATGACTGATTGTTTCTAACAGTCATTGCAAAGATTCTCACTCTGAGAACCTATTTATATTATGAGAGGTTTTGGGGGGGGCTCAAATGGAATTTATTCTTACAGTTTGTAAAAAAATAAATGCCTGCACTGCCACTGAATTGTTACATTTTACATATATCAAGCAAAATAAAACCCATTTGATATGCTTACTTTTTCAGGTTATTAACATATTTTACTTAATCTCTGTGGGTTTTTTACAATATCTGAAAATATGACAAATGTTTTACAAAACTAGTACAGGCTTAGCATCAGCCCATAAATTCTGACAGTTCTGAGAAGATGAGTAGTGGAGGGTTTTCCCATTAATTATTATTTCTATAATAGATGTATGGAAAAATAAAAAAGCACATAATAATTAGAGCAGCCCTGAAAAACCAAATCTTCACTGTCATGTACAGTTAAGATAGAACATTGAATTTTAATTCTGAGTTTTGGGTATATATTATGAAATATATTCTATATTTGAGTATATATTATAAAATACATTGTTTAAACAATTAAATGTCCTCAACCTGCCTCTTCTAAAATTAAACATTTTATGCAATAATTTACTGAAGATACAGCACAGAGCTGGCAACCACCAATGTTAGGGCTGAATATACCTCTCTTCCATACAGCTTAGCCTAGAATATTATCAGGCAACTCACCTTATGTTAGTGTTAAAAAATTCACAATAATGTCACCATTGGAAAATAGTGATGTTGAAAGCTCAATATTGGAAGTCCTGCAATTTATTCCCTCCCCCCCCATTCCCCCCCCCTTTTTTTTTCCTAGAAATGCAAGGTCAGTGAATGTAAATGTCATAAATATGCGAGCTGTAGGGTGTTTATGGGTTTGTATGCAGCTATCATAATGGTATGCACAGAGAGGCATCCATTCTCAGCTGTCTTCTCACTAGCATTTCCAAGGAAGGCTTGTGCTATAGTATGTCATGATTAGTCTTTGGAAAAGAGAGATACCAATATTCAGTGACAAAAATTTTCAAATTAGTCTTCCTTCTCTGCTATAAACATAAAATGGTTGTTCAGGACTGCTCCTTATGTAGCTGGCATCCCAGTACCTGTTCTACTTATGGTGCTATTTATAAGTAGTAATAGTGTCTTACAGAACTCTACCCACAACAAGTTATTGTGGAGAAAAGAGTGAGGGAAGGTGCAAAGATGATCCCAGGCCACCTGTGCCTGCCTAATTCAGCCAGAACATGTCTTTGCCTGTGAAGAGACACATCAAATAGGAAAGTGACCCAGTCAATCATGGAGAGTTGCGCCTCTGTCACAAGTACATGGCATAATGTTGACTAAGTTGGTTCAGATTTTGGGAGTGAGTCTGTTCCTTCCACACCTGGGCCAAGGCCAGTTTGTGGATGCTATTGGTAGGAAGGAGAGATCAACGGCCTGGGTGCCAGGCATCTTGCCAAACAGCTGCCTACATGCCAGCACAGCTCTCCACAGCCTAGGTATCCTGCCAGGTGATTCAGTTTGGATCAGAGGATAGAGACAAGGAGTCTACTAAATAGCAGTTAGTTGGGTTTTGTTTGTTTGTTTGTTTCTTCTGTAGTCTTCTTTCTTTCTCCTAATCATGCATGGTTATTATTTAAATCCACAGTTTCAAAATACATCTCTATATGTCCAGTACCAAAAATAGGTCAAAGCACCTATCCCAACATCAGTAATAAAAATTCACAGGGTAAGCATGAAAGAAAGTTGCCTGTAAATTGCACATCCTGCAGCCCACTCTGCCTTAACTGCAAGGCGGAAAGTTAGCACAGAGCAGGATGCCTCAAGCATTAACAAAGCTCATGGTTGAGAGCAAGATAGTAGAAACCTACTACAGTGTATTGCAGCCAGCATCTCCCTTTACAAAGAGGGTACACTGAATCTCTGCTGGTCTCCCTAGGGGCACTAGGACATGGAAGTGAAGGGCATTTCTTAAATCCCAAACTGTTCAGGGCATACTATAGCAAAGCTGACCCCTTAAGTCCCATCAGGAAGCTTATTGGAAACCCACACTGGTTTTGGAGCATTGTTATAATGCATTTTCAATTGCTGCTTCAAGTAAGAAAGGGGCTAAGCACTGCTTCAACTACACTGGTGACCTCTGGCCCTGGTGGTGATGGGTGGCACTAATGACTAATAATAAATGGCTATTCTAATTGCTACAAGATTAAGAAAAATAATCTTTTTTGAACAACAGTTCCATACCTCAGTCTGCTTCTTAATACCTACTCTTATGTTTGGAAGATGATTATCTAGTATTCCCAGACATTATATTTAACATTCATTCATTCATATACGCACTGGTATAACATAATCATAATAAAAATGTATTTCTGGTTTTGTTTCTCCTTCTAGCCCAATTATGTAAAGCTTAGAATTTTATAGGATATTAAGGACACTGAAGCAGAGGCTGAATAATTACGGCTACTCTCTGTTCATTATGATATATCCCAGAACAGCTGCAAATGATGGCCAAGCTCTATTATCATCCTGGATAGCATGAAAAATAAGGATTTTTTTTAAGTACAACCTCTGCATCACAGACCCATTTTCATTTCCTAGTTAGTCCTCTTCTCTCATGTAATCAAAATCTCATGAATTTCCACAGATGCAGAACAGCTACTCCTCATCCTATGCTCACTTAGAGGGGAAGACTGTCTGGGCTATCCCAATGTATATTTAAACAGGGACAAAAAAGACTGAGATTGCCACAGGTGGTTCCCAGTGTTACTTCATTTGTGCTGATTATACTAGAATACATGGTATGTACAAAAACAATATTAATGATGAGCCTACAGGCACTTTTGGGGGTATCTATGAAATCATGTTTATAATTATCAAGAAGTCCACACAGAACACACCATATTGTGTGCATGGGGAGTCTCCATCCCTATGGAAGAAATAGTCAAAATGCAATAATCCTTGTTAAATTGTAGTGTAACGACACAGTCTTTCAGCAACCTTTTTGGGCTCCATGTCATGTAAGACTTTACAACACAAGTTATTGTTTCCCAGCTCACACACTTGTCCCAGTCAAGTGTATCAACATTTCTCAAATATTCCATCTTCTGTCCAATAGTGTCTTTTTCTTGTCCCACCATTTCCTGATTTCCCATTCCCAAGAAACCTTCCCAGCTCACACACTTGTCCCAATCAAGTGTATCAACATTACTCAAATATTCCATCTTCTGTCCAATAGTGCCTTTTTCTTGTCTCACCATTTCCTGATTTCCCATTCCCAAGAAACTGAAATAAATAAAGTTTAAGAGACTAAATTTCACTAGAATCAGTGCTGGGAAAAATCTCAAGGATGACACCACCCATCTCACAAGCAGTAAAGTAGTAAGACATGGCAACTCAAGTGTTGTTTCTTAAAGAAAGTGACACATGGTAGTCCTGACTTTCTGCATTCATTGCTGCTTTTTGAAGTGTGTTAGACAACTCTATGAATAGGTATGAGTGTAATTGCTACGCATTTGTAAAGGAGCCTGTTTATGAATGCCAAAGAGATTTGAAGGCAGACAGATTTTGAAAAAGTTGAGTTGGAGTAGTTCCCTTTTCCTTCATTCCACATGTGTCCGTGCCTGGTGCAGTACAGCCCTGCCAGGAATCTACAGCAAAAGGGACTGTCAGGTATGCAGCCAGAAGAAATGGTGCTGTTTCATAAAACATATGCCGCATTTTTCAACACAGAATTTTCCTCCAAAACACAAATGCAGTGTTTTTGTGCATGTTTCAGTGCTTATGAAAGCTACCAGTTGCAGACTTTTATAGCTCCGCTGAAGTCAGTGGAACTAAGGTAGTTTTATAGTTCTCTATTTGTTCCAAAGAAGAGGAAGAAAACATGTAGCCTTGCTACCTTCTTTTGATCCAGCATGATCCTGAACTTGACAAGTCACCATCACGTTCCAGAAAGACAACTGAAATGCTTCCCTTGTCTCTCTGTGCCTGGTGTCCCTACGGATGAGCAGCCTGGGATGACTCACGGGCAGGAAGCAGGACATGCTAGACCCTGGGCATTAGTGAGAGCACAGTGTTGTTCACAGTGGCTGTAGCTCATGTAGACAGAGCCACTTTAGCTTTAAAGCAGTTAGCTTGGGCACTGCTGATGGCATGGGAGCCAGGAGAGCTGTAGTGCAAGGTCTGCCCAGGAATACTTAGGTAGTTAGTACATACATGCTTTCTAGCAGCCACAAATAACGGAATTTGAAGGGCTGCATAAATGAGCAAAGGGTAAGCACAGCTCATGAGAGGGTTACCTGGTGTTCTTCACTGCTCCACTTTGGTTGAGACTGTGGAAAATGATTGTGCAATAGCCCCAAGCTGTGACCACTCATTTGCAATGTGGAGAAGTGGTCACTTAGAGCCCAGGCCAGTGACTCCCCTACAAGGCCTGTTTGGTCACCTGGGACCCAGACCAACTCTGAACAAGTGGTATTGTGGTTAAGGAGCATGTAGCCTTACCAGTAGTGAGTAGTATTACCAGTTTCCTGAGTCATCCAATCATCTGACTCAAACCACCTAAATTAAAATTTCCAGTTGCAAGGCTTTTAGCATTACAGCTCCCAATATACTCCATTCCCAGTTCTGAAAGTGTAGGGGATAACTGCCACAGAAAAAAAAAAAAAAAAAAGAGGGGAAAATGCATTTCCAGTCAGGAGTATGCAGTATATGATATTTCTTGCATACATATCGCAGCAGTTTTCAAACTCCTCTTTCTTGAAATGATTTTAGGCTTAATTAGTACTTTAGAAGATTTGTTCTTTGAAGATCTGTAATGACCAAAAAATGTTTAGTTTGTTGCTGAATTATGTATTTCTTAATCAATAACAATGACATATACTTAAGTGTGAAGCTGTATCCTTTGACACATCTCAAAACACGTTACAAAGGAGCACAGCATGCAATTCATTATTATATCCCACCATGTCAGATGACTCACATTGTTGCTCTTCAATCACCAACAGATATTTAAAAACAAATTCCATGGAATTTCAATTGTTTACTGTGCCATCTCTGAACATTATTTGTACCCATCAGTATGTCAGCCAATATTGTAGTGTGCTTTTTGCCTCATTTGGCAAGGCAATTACCTTAAATTTGGAAGTCTCATCTTTTTGTGTAGTTAGTTTTTAAAGGCAAAGATGCCTTGTACAATCTGAATATGCTTTGTAAATTCTGAGAACCTCCACATGCATTTTTGCTTGTCTTTGAGCCTGGCAACAGTTGAGATATTGACTTTTATTAAACTGTCCCAACAAACCATTACTCTTGTACTGGTGGTGGTGTGTGCCAAATAGTAGCCTGAAGCCAAGCTGCTTGGCTCTTTTAAAACCCTGAACTAATAGGTTCATAATGAAACTGACAATTCAAACTAAATTGTGAGAAGCGTGGAAGGGCCTATGCATCTCTCATAAAAATGAATATGCTGTTTCATTACTGTTCTGTGGTAACAGGGGCCACATTTTGACTCACCCACAAAAGCGCGCACGATATTTGCGCACACAACCTGTCAGCACATTTAGGAAGTGCTGCCCAGCCTCTTCTTGCACATGAAGATAAGGGACAGGAAAAAAGGAATAGGATGAAAATCACTCCTTGGCTTTAGAGTGAAGAAAATATCAAGATTTC
The DNA here is from genome assembly GCF_000700745.2 of Antrostomus carolinensis. Classification (NCBI taxonomy): domain Eukaryota; kingdom Metazoa; phylum Chordata; class Aves; order Caprimulgiformes; family Caprimulgidae; genus Antrostomus; species Antrostomus carolinensis. The sequence continues at coordinate 8,750 of NW_010303765.1, forward strand.
ACTTCCATTCTGTCTTGAAGGCTTAAATGGAAGAAAATTGCACAAGTCCATGCCAGCCCTCTGCATCAGGGTGGATGCTATTCCAAAACGCAGGGCAGTTTTGCATGCCCAACAGGAAACAGCGGTATGCTGCTTAAAAAATCTGCTTCTTTGTAGGTTAGGTACAGATACATGTCTTGCCTCAGTGAGGACTAATAAGAACTTCAAATTCAGTTTGTTTTGGGGTTGTTTTTTTTTCAGTGTATAGTTTTAGATGAATTAAAGGATTTATTTCTACCCTGTTTTTCACTGAATCGTATTATTTCAAAGATCATGATCTTCTGAACTCATATATACACAGAGATCTTATAATACAAATGTTTTCAACCACTTATCTCCCTCAAATTCATTTTACACTTATTTTTATAATGCTTCTGTATGATCTAGAGAATGATATTCATCCTAAAATTTAAAATTTAAATACAGCTGATTCTTCCCTTACCTGTTCTCTTGACTTTTGAAATTGATCTGTTTTTGGTTTTAGACAAACAATGCTACTTCAGAAATGTCTCATTAGTACAAACAATGATATAGTTGATGTTTTTCTCCTGATGCTGTAGCATCCATCTGTAAGATCCATTGCTACTCTGCTCATGCTGCATTTCTGTAAGCACAAAAAATGCATCAGCACTGGACAGTAATTCTGCCACATGAAGGCTGCAACTTTGCCCTTTCAGCGCTGTCTGTAAGCAGATAGTGCTGTTGAACTAGACGGGAGGATTTACAATGAACCTCTTTTTAATTATCATGCATACCTCTAGGGAGCTTTTCAAAACGGTCCCTCTTTGAGTAATTTTAATATGTTTCTAAAAGATGTAAAGTGATATAGGTCCAGAGACAGAATAATATGTATGGTTATTTTAAAATGCTAGTGTAAAACTCCAGCTGCACAGCTTTGTCTGCATTCATATTTTATTAATCAATCCATTTTAATGCCCTCACTTTCTCTCTCTCTCATTCTCTTCCTCTAAGTCCCTGCCCAACTGCTTCCCAGAGACCATTATAAAATTAATTCTAATTATTTTAGGCACTTTTAATATGACTATCATCACAAGACTGTTCTCTTAGTGAACCAAGTCATTAGCTGGTAGCACTATTATTTGGGGACCTTGTCTCATTGTTTCTCCCAAGATGATGTCAGGCCAAATCCTTGGTCTAATCCTGTTTACTTATTTACAATATAAATGAATTTAAATGAATATGCCACAGGATAATTGGCTCGCTTAAAATATAATAGCAAAACAAAGAAGGTCTAATCTCCAGCTGTTTTTCAGAGAGGGAGACAAACCCTGTGACCAGGCTCATTCCCTGCAACCAGAAAAACCCTGAACCCAAGATTAATTTTCTCTGGCCTGTTGGGCTTCTGGGCAATTACTCCCCTGTCATTAAAGATCTGTTTTGACTAACAGTTTCAAGTACTCCACTGAGCCTGAAATAGTTCTTGGCCAACAATTGATTTGAAGTGGGGTCTAATGTTTATTCGGGTTAAACACTGTCTAGATGACATCTTTTAGTGCCTTTCAGCACAATAGCTAACAAGAACTCTAGTCAGAATTTGTACACTGAACTAGTTAAACAAGAGAAGAAAAGTCTGATTTTATTGACAGCCAGGAGAAAGGAGGCAATTATGCTTAAATATTTCTGCTTGATCTTCTTCTTTTGTTTTATGGTTGTTCTTGTGGATCACTATGTATCTATCAAGAGTCAGTAACTTCAGCTTTGGCAATTTGCCTAAAATCAGTGCCTGGTAACAAAAAATCCCTTAGTGGGCTTATTTGCAGAAAATCATACTTGTCTCCCTTCCTAAGAAACACAGACAGTGTTCATGCTTCTTGTCTTCCCATCCAGGTTGCACTGGCAAAGCTTAATTCAATGGGGAGTTCACCTTGGACTGTCTTCTGTGGAATTTCCCTAAAAAGGAGACTGTTGAAGAATAATTATGAGAATCATAGACTATGTTAAATCTCCATTGGCTTCTCTTCAGAGTTCAGTTTATGCGGGGGCAAAAATGCACATCATCTTAGGGTTTCAATTTTGTTCCTCCCTAATGTCCAGCACCAAAGAACAGTAATAACAAGGGACATCTGATATATGTGAAGATAAGAAAATCTTCACACATAGGAGAGAGATGGATGTTACTACAGGTCATATCATTTCTCCTGTAGTACCTGGTATTACACCATAACATAATTGTCTTCCAAGACAATTTCATGGAAGATGACCAAACTGGCTACAGGAAAAAAAAAAAAAAAAGAGTGATCTTGCAGTTATAACAGCTTTTATATAGCACTTTACATCTCGTGAGCAAAATTTACTTTGAAAGACAATTGCATATACCTTCCCATTTTATCTAAGTGGAAACTAAGTGTCTAAGCATGAGGGATCATTTAACCTGTATATTTCATTCTCCTGGTCTGTCAATAGGTATTGTTAAAGTGTCACTCAGCAAAAGACTTAGGCACACAGTTAACTTTAAATCCTTTAAAGGCTCAGTTGAAGTCAAAGGTAGTACTCTGGGTGCATAATATTGAGCAGTTGTATAAATACCTATAGGATCACTGTATTTGGTTTGTGTGGCAAGGTTTTGGTTGCAGGGGGGCATAGGGGTGGCTTCTGTGAGAAGCTGCCAGAAGCTTCCCCCATGTCCAACACAGCCAATGCCAGAT
>NW_010303765.1:11802-12539 GCF_000700745.2 Antrostomus carolinensis
TGTGGAGGACCCCATGCCAGAGTAGATGGATGCCTGAGGAGGTTGTGCCCCCATGGGAAGCCCACGCTGGAGCAGGTTCCTGTCAGGACCTGTAGTCCCCACTGTGTTGGGTTTGTGTGTATGTGTGGGGGGCCAGGTTTTTTTTTGGTAGTGGGGGAAGGGCCACCTTGTGAGAGCGAAAAGCTCCCCTGGCTCCAAGGGGGAGACCCCCCGGCCCAGGCTGGGCCTGTGAGCAATAAAGAAATGCCTCTGTGAGTCCATATTTGTGAGGGGAAGGACTGTCCTGAAAAGAAGGTGTGGTACCTGGAGGAGAGACTGTTGACCTAACAAAAGACAACCATCAGCCTAAACACAGGACAGACAGACAGAAAGAGAGCTTTGTTGCCAGACGAAAAGACAGAGATCCACACCCCGTTCACCTGAATGGAAGAGAGAGAATTTCATTGCCGGAGGGAAAGACAAAGACCCACACCCAGTTCAGCCGCATGGAGTAGGAGAAGGCAAAGGAGGTTCTGCAGCCCATGGAGGTTCAACAGCAGAGCAGAGACTCACGTGTAGGCCATGGAGGACTCCATGCTGGAGCAGAGAAGTTGAGCCCGAGGACAAGTGTGACTGGAATTGTGACCACAAGAGTCGCTCGCTGCCAGAGTAGGTATGGACCCCCAGAGTGAAGGGTGAGTCTGCAGGACGTGAATGTCCCCATGCCGGAGCTGGGACCTGAGCCCAAATAGGTCCAT
>NW_010303766.1:0-1840 GCF_000700745.2 Antrostomus carolinensis
GCGGAGTAGAGGGGCAGAATCACCTCCCTAATATCTACTATATATCCCTTATATCTACTATAAATTTAAAATGGAGCTCAGGTACCTCTAAATGTTACTGCAGTTGGACATATAGATAATCCCTTTAGGTATCTCATTAAGTGGCCTTATTTTTCAGATTGCTGAGGACAGAAAAGTTTCAGCAGAGCTTCCCCTGGACAGTCTGAAGAGTATCCCCAATGAAACACATGGCTTCTTCTAGCAACGCTTATGTTAAAATGTGCAATATGCTGGCCTACTAACTATGTGTTCTTACCGTGATGTTATGCAATATGCTAAAAAGACATTATTGTTCAGGCAAATACCAATAAACCTAATCTTTCTAATGGTTTTGCATCAAAAAGTAATGAATTCTTCCTGTACCCTCAGTAAATTCTCAGATGACTCTAAGTTGGGTGGAAGTGTTGATTTGTTTGAGGGTTGGAAGGCTCTACAGAAGGATCTGGACAGGTTGGATCAACAGGCAGCAACCAACTGTATGAGGTTCAACAAGGCCAAGTGCCAGGTCCTGCACTTGGGTCACAACAACCCCATGCAACGCTACAGGCTTGAGGAAGAGTGGCTGGGTGACAGCCAGCTGAATATGAGCCACCAGTGTGCCCAGGTGGCCAAGAAGGCCGATGGCATCCTGGCCTGCATCAGAAACAGCATGGCCAGCAGGACCGAGGAAGTCATCCTTCCCCTGTACTCAGCCTTGGTGAGGCTGCAGCTTGAATACTGTGTCCAGTTTTTGGCCCCTCATTATGAGAAGGACATTGAGGCACTGGAACTTGTCCAGAGAAGGGCAATGAAGCTGGTGACATCAGAAACAGCATGGCCAGCAGGACCGAGGAAGTCATCCTTCCCCTGTACTCAGCCTTGGTGAGGCTGCAGCTTGAATACTGTGTCCAGTTTTTGGCCCCTCATTATGAGAAGGACATTGAGGCACTGGAACTTGTCCAGAGAAGGGCAATGAAGCTGGTGAAGGAGCTGGAGAACCAGTCATGAAGAGTGGCTGAGAGAGCTGGGGTTGTTTAGTCTAGAGAAGAGGAGGCTGAGGGGAGACCTTATCACTGCCTACAATTATCTGAAAGGAGGTAGTAGCACATATCCAATATACTTCTGCTTATTAACATAGGAGGCAAGAAAACAAAAAGTGTTTTTTTCTAATATACTAATAAAAAAAATCCCAACTCCAAAAAGCTCTGAGGTAGACTTTCCATAACAGCTCAAGTATTCAGGAAATGGGAAATGCCACAAAAAGTTGTAATAAATCTTATTCACAAATGCGTGAAGATACATAAAGTAGGAAAGACTTGCTTACTGTAGTGGGTTTGCTTGGCAAGGTTTTGGTAGCTACAGGGGTGGCTTCTGTGAGAAGGTGCCAGAAGCTTCCCTCACCTCCAGCAGAGCCAATGCCAGAACCCCTGCCACTGGCCAAGGCTGAGTCCATCATTGACAATGGTAGCGCTTCTGTGATAACACCAAGGTCAGTGAAGGAGGGGGAGGAGGTCCGCCAAGTGTTAGAGCAGAGATTCCACTGCAACTTGTGGTGAAGACCATGGTGAGGCAGGCTGTTCCCCTGCAGCCCATGGAGGTCCACAGTGGAGCAGATGCCAACCCATAGCCCATGGAGGACCCCACGCGAGAGCAGACAGACATGCCCAAAGGAAGTGGTGACCCTCTGGTAAGCCTGCACTGGAGCAGGTTTGCTAGCAGAACCTGTGGCTGCATGGAAAGTGAAACCCATGCTGTAGCAGGTTTGTTGGCAGGACCTGTCACTCCATGGAGGAGCCATGCTGGAGCAGTCTGTTCCTGAAGG
>NW_010303766.1:2025-2610 GCF_000700745.2 Antrostomus carolinensis
AGAACATGTGATGAACTGACCCCAACCCCTATTCCCCATCCCCCTGTGCTGCTGGGATGGAGGAGATAGAAAATCAGGAGTAAAGATAAGCCCAGGAAGAGGGAGGGGTGAGGGAAGGATGTTTTAAAATTTGATTTTATGTCTTATTATCCTACTCTAATTTGATTAGTAACAAATTAAACTGATTTCCACAAATACAGTTTGTTTTGCCCATGATGGTAATTGGTGAATGATCTTTGTCTTTATCTCAACCCACAAGCCTTTTGTTATATTTTTCTCTCCCCTGTCCAGTTGAGGACAGGGAGTGATTGGCTTTGGCAGACACCTGGTGTTCAGCCAGAGTCAAACCACCACACTTCCACAGGTACTGAATTAATAACACTCAATTGCTTTTGCAATTGTTTTTAATAGCTTTGTTGTTCCTATGGGCTTTGTGCTTTAAATGAGATCATGTTTGTCTGAAGGTGTGAATATGATGAAAACCATTTAATAGTAGAATCCACTGTCTCAGTAGCTCAGAGTTGCTGATATAACTTTCCTTACACATATTTATACAACTGCTGAGTTTGAAATCTATGGATATTT
>NW_010303767.1:0-14753 GCF_000700745.2 Antrostomus carolinensis
CCCAGATCCCTTTCCCCTTTACTGCTCTCCAGATTGCTTATTTCAACCCCTTAGCTAACCATAACAACAGCTATGAAGCTATTGAAGGAGAGATTGTGTCATGTTTTCACTTACATTAACAACACACAATTTTATTTTCCCTGCCTGGACTACTTTCATTTTTATGTAGCTGTGCTTATACTTGATCATTTTGTATGTCTGATATCTAGATCTAGACTAGACTACATCTTTATCTGGATAATTATAAAGTTACACTTCTCAAAGTAGCTGCTTAGAGTACCTCATGTACTTTTAAAAATCATAATATTTTATGAGTTCTAAATGCACAAAATTCTTCAGAAGTAGGGAAATTTTTGTGTTTCACTGAGAAAGGTAAAAGTCTGTCTTATTTTTAAATAATTCTATTCTTTAAAATTAAGGAAAACTATAATAAACTGCTGAAGCCATAAGAAAGAAACTTCAACAATATAATCGCAAAATACTTTTTGGTTCACCTGCTGTGATTGACTAAAATCTCCCTGTACCAAATGTATTAGTATTCAAAAATGTATCAGTATTAAGAGAGGAATTCTACATAATGCGAACATCATGAGGTCTATGGTATGATAAAGACTTGTTTAATTTAATGGTTCTATTTACTAAATATTTGCATATTTCTTATGTGTTTTGGATGATGAAAAATTAGACAATTTGCAAGCTTAAAATGTCATACTTTTTTTTCACATTTACATTTTTTCCTTATTTACATATGTTACTAAAATAATATACTAAAAAAGCAATGTTTGTATAGCTTGACATTCAGAATACACAAAATGGCAAAATTAAGATTACATATCCAAACTTCAAGTCATTGTCTTCATGATTTGTCCATAATTAAATGACAAGTTATTGGTACTCAAATAGTGGAATAAAATTTTCAGTCCTTATTTTCAAAACTCTTTGCTCCTATGCAAGGCATCAGATCCCTGAGAGCAGACTCGTACTCTATCAAATTACAGTATTAATATAGTAACCAAATAATTTAGACAGAGGCTGGGAAACCTTAGAGTGTTCAGATTTACTAAGGATATACGTATTCAGTGCTTAGATGATCCCTAATGATGATGTGTGATGAGATTGGTTTATGGTCATGGCGTCTAAACTGACATTTGATCTGATAAGCTAGATAACAATACAAAAATAATGCCAATATGCTTAGATAGAAAAGGATTAACCCCAACTCCTATGTAGGATAAATTTCAAGTCGTTCTTACTGGAGAGCAAAGGTAGCAGAAACTATTAATCACAATAGAAAAGTGTGATAGTTTCACTGAGCTAGCCCTTGGCTAGCAGCCAACACAGCTGTTCACCCACTTCCACCCCACCTCCAGGGAATAGGGGAGAGGACTGGGGAGCAAGGATAGGGAGGCTTGTAGGTGGAGATAAGAACAGTTTAATAATGGAGTGGAAAACCTAAAATAATTCTAATATTAAAATAGTAGTGATAATGATAACAGTAAAACAAAATACGCAAATGAGTGACACCCAATGCTATTGCTCACCCCCTTCCTGACCGAGCCCGGCCTGTTCCCAGATAACAAAAAGAGAGAAAATCAGAAGGGCTAAAGCCCAACTAGAACTTAATTTGGCCAACTCTGTGTAGGATAACAAAAAACATTTCTATAAATATATTAACATCAAAAGGAAAGCCAAGGACAATCTCCATCCTTTACTGGATGCAGAGGGAATAACAGTGAAGTTGGACGAGGACAAGGCCAAGGTACTTAATGCCTTCTTTGCCTCAGTCTTTAATCGCAAATCCACCTGGAGGCCAGTCAAAAGTCGTGTTCCCCAGGGCTCATTGTTGGGGCCAGTCCTGTCAGAAAAGAACCTGGGGGTGTTGGTCAACAGCCAGCTGAACACGAGCCAGCAGTGTGCCCAGGTGGCCAAGAAGGCCAATAGCTTCCTGGCTTGTATCAGAAATAGGGTGGCCCGGAGGACTAGGGGGGGCCAGCAGGACCAGGGAAGTCATCCTTCCCCTGTACTCAGCATTGGTGAGGCCGCACCTTGACTACTGTGTCCAGTTTTGGGCTCCTCACTACAAGAAGGACATTGAGGCACTGGAGTGTGTCCAGAGAAGGGCAAAAATGCTGGTGAAGGGGCCAGAGAACAAGCTTTATGAGGATCGGCTGAGGGAACTGGGGTTGTTTAGCCTACAGAAGAGAAGGCTGAAGGGAGACCTTGTCACTGTCTACAACTACCTGAAAGGAGGTAGTAGCAAGGCAGGTATTTGTCTTTTCTCCCAGGTAACTAGTGATAGAACAAGAGGCAATGACCTTAAATTGTGCGAAGGGAGGTTCAGATTGGATGTCAGAAAATACTTCTTCACTGAAAGGCTTATCAGGCAATGGAATGGGCTGCCCAGGGAGGTGGCTGAGTCACCATTCCTGGAGGTGTTTTAAAGTTGGCTAGATGGGATGCTCGAAGATATGGTTTAGTAGTGGACAGCTATGGTTGTATTTTGTGATCTCAGAGGTCTCTTCCAACCAAGTGATTCTGTAATCTTATGACTCTATTCCACCAAGTAACAAGTGATAGCACAAGAGGCAGAGCCCTCAAATTGTGCCAAGGGAAGTTTAGATTGGATATTAGGGAGAATTTCTTTAGTGAAAGAGTTATCAGGCATTCAAATGGGTTGCCTAGGGCAGTGCTGGAGTCTCCATCCCTGGAGGTATTTAAGATTCGTCTAGACATAATGTTTAGGGACACGGTTTAGCTGGGGACTTGTCAGTGTTAGATTAATGATTAAACTTGATGATCTTAAAGGTATTTTCCAATCTAAGTAATTCTGTGATTCTACATTTCTATGTTTCTTCTCATTGAGCTTATGTTTTATGAAGTGTTTGAAATTCCTAACTCTTTGTTGGATATGCATTAACATTAAAATGTAATGTAATATTTTAGTAAAACAAATGTGTATATAAGAGTTAAAAGAATCTGACCATTTACTTAGCATGTAAGTAATCAAACAGAGATTGGAAAACTTGATCTCAAGTGGTCTCAGATGGAGTATCCATTTGTTCTTATCTTTTGATGCTTTCGGTGCCATTTTAACCTAACTGCAATTTAAGTAGTAGTTAAAAAAAACCTGAAGAATATAACATTTCATTTCATTCCTTTTTTCAGTATATGAAGTTCATACATTTTGAAACTGAATTGCATTTAATTTCTCGGCTGGACCTTACAGTCTCTGGGTCTTATGCCTAATTATGTTTAATCCTTTCCATTGCTGACTCAGTACTTTTTCAGTGCAGAGAGAGAGCTGCTTCTCCTGAGTTTGTTCTCCAGTTTTACTTCTTTAAAAAGTGCAGGTGAGTAATCTATATTTCAAAGAAAGATGACCTTTGCTTGATTTAAATGGAATCTTTCTTTCAATATCTGAAATAAGAAAGCGATTAAAGTTTTAGTTGATAGGTAAGATGTATTTTAGGAGCAGATAAGCTTAAAGGTCAGACACTGTCAAATGAAGGATTCTGACTTTTTAATATTTAAATACTTTATAAGAGTCATGGTTTATGCATGCCTGGAACTCTTTTTAAGTTAAATAAAATTGCTCTGCTTTTTCATAAGGTTCACCTTTCAATGTTAGCTACATTTTGATGGTATTAGGTGAACAATTACTTTATAGCATTTGGTCTTCCTGCTTCATCTGAGACAGGAAGTTTTCCTGGCTTTTGTGTCAAATAATTTTAAAGTAACATCTCAAAATAACACTAAGTAATTCCTAAATTAAAACATCAGCTCTTCTTCCTTAGTTTAATTTCTTTCATATCTCCTGATGACATAAACTTAGGAATTTTTAATATAATGAATAAATTATTGTCAAACTAAAGTAAAACTTTTGTTTCCTATAGAGTGTATTATTTTGAAAACTGTGTCTCCTGTGGTTTTTTTGACAGATTACTTTTTTTTGAATGTACCACATAAGTTAAACATAAGCCATCTAGGTTTTGAAACAAAGTTTTGTGGAATTATAAGCAAATAAGTGATAGTTTTTAACCTGTAGCATAAAAGACCAGAGATTATCCAGAACTATAAACCACAAGGAGACACTTTAAAGATAAAGGTTTGGGTTAAAAAAAAAAAAAAAAAAAAAAAAAAAAAAAAAAAAATTGGTATTTTCCTTAGTGTCATAGTATTTAATCTATAGTAATTTTATGCAATCTAACGTAGAGCAATGTTATAGTCCTTTCTGATGTTTGTAACTGATGAAAACTAAAGGAAGATTTATCACCAAACTCCTGAATAATATTTTTGGTGATGCAAAGAAACAATTTGTCCTTCTTCCTTTATGCTGAAATATTATCATACATGTAAAAGTATGCATTTTGAAAGAATTAAGACAGAAAAAAGAATTGAAATAATTTGAAAGAAAGAAAATGTGTGATTAATGTATAATCTAAAGACCACAATCTCCTTTAAGCTGAGAAGAAGCAACAATTTTTGAGAAAAATTTGCCCCATTCTACCCCTTCCAAAAGGGTTCATATTAATGTCTTAATTTCTATCAATCTCACTACATGTTTCTTCAAGTAGTCTAAGTTTTTCTTTTTACAGTATTACTAATATAAGCAATAAATTATAGAGTTATTTTGGACTAAAATGAGAAGTTCAATATGATCAAAACCACTGCTTTTTACAGCTTTGGTATGTGTGACAAGTGCTTTGGTAGGGTACTCATTGCTAAGAGTAAAGTAGTAAGCCCTGCCATTGATCTGTTGGTTATTTTGCAGAAAAAATGCTGTTAATAATTGTTTTCCAGAACTATCTATAAATTGGATAGTACTTTTTAAGTTTATATCTAGGAAATTAAATTTCCTACTGTCAAATATTCACTATTTTTGCTTCTGTCTCCCGTATAGATCATTATTTGTAGCCAATAATGGAGATCTAGAGCAGATTTCCTGTCTTGGAAATTACATATTTTTACTATAATGTAATAAGTGCTTCACACAATTTCTATTTTATTCTTGTTACTGTTTATTTCTTTAACACTGAGACACTTCTTTCATGTATGGTATTATTCAACTACTTTCCACCCTATTTCTCTTCTTCCTAAACAGTTGAGCTTTCAGTAACTCTGGTTCAACTGTAACTGTTGTTAATAGTATTTTCTTTAAAGTCTGATTTCATGTCTTGAATCAGAATTGCTAATCCTCCTTTTTTATTTTCAAGGCTTTTCAAATTAGCATAAAAACATTGTAGCCATTTCTAATGCCAGTTTACTGGATGAAATGTGTTCTTGATTTGTGTTGATCAATTTCAGTTATTTCTTAAAATTCTACTGTTTCTTCCTCCAGGGTTATGTTGTCGTTTACATGCTGCATATTTATACCAGAACTGAAAATTCTGTGAGATACTCCTGTCATTCTTCCCTTTAAAGCTTTTTTAAAAATAGTTTAAAGTCAACTTCTTTTTTCACTTTTTTTTTTACTTTTTTTTTCTTTCTACTAGATTCATCCATGTGGATATTTCTCCTAGCTTCTCACTTGGAGTTCAGTACTTGACAAAATTAATGTCTTAAGGGTAAATACCTGGTAGGGAAAACGGGTAGCTTTGTTTCGTGAGACATTTGTTATCTTCTATATTTTTTCATGCTTCCTCTCCTCCTATATTGTGAGGACAGGAAAAATCCTACTAAGATAATTTTAAGTTATCTATTTTCCCATGTTGTGTAAAATTTATCCTTGATCCACATCAAAAAAAGAATCTGAACTCATGCTCTCAATGCAAAGTTGTTTTCTTTCTGCTACCAGGCTTCTTTTCACCCATGGGAGAGTATCATAAATAGCAAGTCTCATGAGACAACTAATAATGATTTCATTCTACTGTAAAATATTGAAAACTTGATGTCAAAACAAAGTCATAACTTTGAACAATTAACAATTTTAATGGATCTCTAATTCAGTCATTTCCCATATGGTCTGTTCAATTAACCCTTAATAAAAGAGACCCCAGGAATTCAGAGTCTCAAGTAAACAGAGAAGGAAACAATATCTGCATAAACTGTTTCAAAGATGTTAAAAATGACTTAACGTATCGGCTTCAAACTTAGCTAATGAGATATTTTTTCATTTCTGAATTTACATTAAAAGAGCAATTATTAAAGCGGCTGCCCTTCAGATGGCAGGCTGAGAATGGCACCCTGGTCAAACTGAGAGAACATTATGCTTCAATGAGGGAAAATGTGCTAATGCATGGTGTCTGAATTCTATTTATACTTGTGTGAAAGCATAGATACCTCTATTTATCGATTTCCTCCCCCCCCGACCACAAATTGCCAAAGCGCTTTTAGTATCCTAATAAAAATTGGATGTGTTAAATTAGTAACATCGGTAATAATCTGCATTTCAGGTCTCTTGGCTCCTCTAGAACTGTAGCATTAAACAGAAATAGAAGACAGGAAAACCCATTTCAAGTGGTGTACTTCAGAAATATCCATGAAACTCTTAAAACTTGAAACCTCAAACTGTGGAATGAGTAGCATGTAGTACAAAGAATGAGTTTCTTCCCCATTACCACATATTGTGTTTTATAACTTTTCTTGTCTTTTTTTTTCACCCTTTTTGATGTTTTAAAAATTCTTCACCACATACTAGCCTTTCCAATCCTCTTTTTTTTTTTTGTTTTTGTTTTTGTTTTTCAATCTCACCTCTTTGCTCTGCCCCTCTGTTTTGCCAACGAGGTGGAGTGCTGCTCTTTGAATACCAATACCACTTTCTTCACCCTTATTCTTTATTGCTATTATAAGCTATCTCTTTAAGCTATCTCTTTATAACCTTACTCTTTATTGCTATTATATAAGCTATCTATTGCTTTGTAACACGAAAGAACACAAAAAAAGGCTATGCTTGGAAGCATGTTCAATCTGTAGAAGTCTAAGCAGTATTTAAAGCTCACACTTACTCTAACAGGGTCATAACGTCATGCATATACAATCAATGTAGAAGCAGCACCCACAGAGAAAAATGAGGGAAAAATATTGCAAATAGGGCAACTAATACTCAGATCTGAAAAGAATGGATAATAAAATAATTATATGACTCAGCTGTGCTTTTGAACAGTTCCTGTATGAAATGCAACATGTCTATGCCTAGCCCTTGGAGCAGAATAGTTTGGTGTGTTTTCCCCTTGATTCAGTTTGTTTCTGCAGCTTTGTATGCCTAAAAAAAATGTAGGAGAAAGACAGCATGAGATGAGCATAATCTGAAATTTAATGAAGAGAACTCTCCCTAACGCACAGTGTCATATGAGATGAAGGATTGAGCTGTATGTTTTTTGTCTTCTGTAATTTGTTTGTTTGAAGTTCATCTAGTTTGTTTTTCATGTTCATTTTAATAGTATATTAGAAAATAGAAATGACGTTAATTCAAAGGGATTTTTATTGTAGTGTTTTGGTCTTTTTTAATACACGTACTTTCTTGTCTCTAGAAGTAGTAATGGAGTATTTGGTCTACCTGTGAAGTATGATTAGTACAAAACAAGTACAAAGCTGATTATTCAGATTTTAAATAGGAAAGTTGGCTCTATTAATGCCTATCCCTGACTCTGATTTAAAAAAAAAAAAAAAAATCCAAACATTGTTATTTCAATAAATAGATGAGAAATCTTTCAGGACAAAAAAAACAAAAAAACAAAACAAAACAAAACAAAAAACAAACAAACAAACAAACAAGCTGGGGTCCAAACAAATCTATTTTAAGAAGCCCCAAGAAAAGAACATCTGCTGTAAATTAACAGCATGGATTAATTGTCTCACATGTTTCCAAAAACAAACAGTTCTTGTTTACTAGCAAAACTATTACAGATTAATAAATAAGGGGAAAAATCGCCTCTGTTCCTCTAGAGATTAAGAGCCAGACTGACAATTGTTCTTCTTTTCTGTGGCACTTTAACACTAAACTTTTAGGACTTCAGAGAGCTGCAGATTGGCTTCAATAGTTCATATAAAGTAATAAATATAGTGCAAGGAAGCTAAATGTCCAAGAAGAGGAAGATCAGTGTTTAGACTGATTGGAAATGTTATTTACTTGCAAATTATTTTTTTGTAGGATATGTAAGAATTAGTATAGACTTTGTCAAAAATATGGATATATAGAATCATAAAATAATTTGGACTGGAAGAGACCTTCAAAGATCATCTAGTTACAACCCCATCTTCAACTAGGTCAGGTGGCTCAAAGCCCCATCCAACCTAACCTTGAACACTTCCAGTGACAGGGCATTCACAGCTTCTCTGGGAAATCTGTTCCAATGTCTCACCACACTCATAGTAAAAAATTTCTTCCTAAAATCTGACCTAAATCTACCCTCTTTTGTTTTAAAACTGTTGCCCCTTGTCCTGTCACTACAGGCCTTGGTAACAAGCCTTTCTCTATCTTTCCCCTTTATATATTAAAAAGTCACAGTAAGGTCTCCTTGGAACCTTCTCCAAGCTGAACAAAGCCAACTCTCACTGTTTCTTCATGGGAGAGGTGTTCCAGTTGTCACATCATTTTTGTGGCCCTCCTCCAGACCTGCTCTAACAAGTCCAAGTGTTTCTTGCTCTGGAACTCCAAAGCTGGACACAGTATTCCAGGTGGAGTTTCATGAGAGTGATGTAGAGGGACAGAAGCACCTCCCTCAACCTGCTGGCCACGCTTCTCTTGATGCAGCCCAGGATAGGGTTGGCTTTCTGGGCTGCAAGCACACATTGTCCAATTTTTCATCTACTAGTACCCCCAAGTTCTTCACTGGGCTGCTCTCAATCCAGTCATCACTCAGGCTTTCCTGATACTGGGGATTGGCCCAATCCAGGTGCAGGACCTTGCACTTGGCCTTGTTGAACTTCATGAGGTTCACACGGGCCCTCTTCTCCAGCCTGTAAAGGTCCCCCAGGAGGGCATCTTAAGTCTGTTAAATTTCATACTATGTGGGAGCTATTAGAGGAGATTCTGAGAGATTTACAAAGCCTCAGTGTATCCTATAGCTTTGTGATCAGGGAATATAGGAAACGGGGCCAGAGAAAAGAGGTTGCAAAACTTTTTCTGTCTTCTAGAAGAGTAAATTCCAGTAAAAGAAGAGTTCTAAGCAAAAATGTAATTGCTACATTATTATTGTTATTTTAATTTTATTTTTTCACATGCATGTAATACAGACTTATGAACTGTCTTTTCTTAGCCTAATTATTTAAATATTCAAGTCTATCTTTTTGTGCCTATTTTATATAATTGAAAGCATGAGCAGTGTGGTAATAGAGATCATCATAATGTCACTTTTTGTAATAATTGTAACAATTGTCATAATGTTCAAAGACAACTGTGAAGAATAGATTATAAAGTTGTTAAAAGTTTCACAAATGTATTTGTGGGATTTTCACTGAATAGCCCACTGTTATTTTTTAAATTATAATACTGTTGGATTTTTTTTTTTCTGTCCTTATTGCTTTGAACTATTTTATTAACTTATTTCAATGGATAGAATAAGCAAACAGTGGCTTAAAATCAGTAGCAATTTAAGCTTAAAATTGCAGTATATGTATTAATACAATAAGCTCATGGTATTCAAGGATCATAATGATGCAGACAATACAGGGTTCCTGATGTTTTTGTGCCTCCTTTTGCATTATTTCCTAGACTCATATGTATTATATATTCAGCAGAAGCCTTTGTGAATAACTAGAATAGACCAGGTAGCACTCACCTCTTTGAGAATTTTTACCTTACATATTCTATTGTATGGTGAATTCTTTCCACAAAATTCAGTCTCTGGGATAATTTTGCTCTTATGCAGTCATCAATTAACATTAGTTATATGGTTACCTATCTAATTTATTTTCTTATAAATCATACAAATTTTTATAATTTCTATATTGTTTAATCTTGGAAACATTTACTTGGGAATTTTATTTTACTCTTTCTTTTTAACCCCATTTTTTCTTTAAATTAATAAAGGAAATATCTTCTGAACATGACAGGGCCTTATTAATGTTAACATTTACTGCTACATTTTATTTATTTTTCTGAGTGGGATACAACAGATAAATAAGTGAAAAAAAAAGCATTTGCCTTTTAGCCAACAGGACTTCAAATTACTCCAGTCAGAAAGTCTGCAATGAACATATAAAAAAAATATTGTTTCTGGTATAGTCACAGTTGGAAAAGAAGCATAGAAAGTTTTGTGCATACTTGACTATATAAGTTCATCATACATATTTTTTGAGGAAATCATACACAATTCTATTTTCTTGTCTGTCAAGTTCAAAACTTTCTGTTTATCATAGATTTTAATCAATAATTACAGATAAGTATATAATTCCCTGTAAATATATGATACTATGTAATCATAATTCATGCTATAAATTTAATATCTTGAAGAACAGAGGTAGAGGTTACATGCCCTTCTCTTTATTCTCATTTTAGTCTCTGACAGGGAATGTAGAGTAAAGGGAGATTTTCAGTTAGTTGACCTAGGAGGATTGAAAAAGACTGGGATACTTGCAATGATTAGCAGAAAGTTTCTTCTTCAGGGATAAAAGTGTGTTTTAAAAGAACTGAGTGAACAGACAGATACAACAACAGTGGAGTATTTAGCCTTTTCTGGAGGATGATGGCTTAGCAGTGTGAACAAGTAGCTTGAAATCTTTTGTCTCCTTGGAGCCCACAGGATCAAATCCAGGCAGGTTTATCTGAATCTTTAATCTTCATACCTTCAAGGTAAGTAAACTGAATTTCATGCAGCTTGATGTAAACGTTCTTCTTCTGAAAAGATCTGTAAAGGCAAGACTAAATTTGTGTGCAGTGATGCATTTTGCCATATGCATCTGCACTGATTCCATAAGTGTAAAGTAAATAAAATTATTAAACTTTAAAATATTACTGGCTATACATAGCCGACATAGGTCTGGGACAAGTGTTTGACTGGAATGTCTCCTCAGAAATTGATTTAGTGTTCTAGCAGACAATTATTTTCATTCTGGAAACAATGACAAAAATACAGTGAGGGATATATCTATTATCAAAGGGTTAGTGAAACTTACTTAACTAGGTTAGAAATTGATAGGGAATTCTAAATGTATATTTGAAATAATTCTTTTTTAAAAAGTAAGCTAATTGAAAGATAATGAATGCATCGTTTAAAGAACTTGAGAAGGGAGGTTCTTTGACTATTATTGAAAACTAGTAGGAATTAGAGTTGTATTTCTAAAATCCTTTTGAAAAGAATTCATAATAATTCTGAAAACTTTCATTTTTACTCAGATGATACTGCAGCTCTTTGTGGAGTTAAAGATATCAGATTAAAACTTAATTCAGTGTTTGTCTTTGAGTAAATTTAAGTCAATTGATTCAAAATGTCTTTGAGTTAATCTCAAGTGGATTTAATCTAAATCAACCAAAATAAGGACACTGTAACTTTGTGAAAACTTGATGTTGATTGGTGTTGACACTTTATCAATGTTTCTAAATTTTCTTATCATCTTTTCCAGTTTGTTATTTTCTTCTTTATTGATTTTAATTAACATTTTTCTACAAATTTCCATTCTTCCCAAGCATACAACTATAAATATATAAAATAGAAGAGACCATCTAGTCATTAGTATTTGTGAAAATCAACAACTTCTTTTTTTGTTTGGTTTGGTGTCTTTGGATCAATAACTGGATATGCTCATGAATGTCTAAAATCAAAATCAAATTCCAGCACATTTAGTAGGTGTTAGAGCTCCCGCATTCCAGCTTTTAAACCATTTAAATGACTAGGGTTTTTTTTTTGTTTCTTCTTTTTCTTTCTTCTTTCTTCTTGTTCCTCTTCTTCTTCTTTTCTTCTTTTTCTTTCTTCTTCTTTCTTCTTTCTTCTTCTTCTACAGAATCAAGCTCCAGGCACTCATTTACAGCCTTGAACCACTCACAAAAGTACTTACTGGTTTTCTAGCAATTCACATTAAAAATTTAAGGCTGAAAAAAGGTCAATAATACACAACTGTAATGTACAATAATTTATCTGATGACAGTAATCAACAAGGATAATTGTTATTAACAGGGGATGAATTTCTGTAGATAGATCTAAAAAACCAGAAAGAAAATAAAAACTGAGGAACCCTGAAGAGCTTTCCAGAGATGCCCACTTTAAAGGTTAAGACTGTCTCTTGGAAACTTTGGTTTACAAAGCAAAGCAGAGTGAAGATGTGAACAAAACATTAAAAAAAAAAAAAAAGTTTTATGATGCTGCCAGCTGTGCTTGCAAAAGCCTTCAAACAAAACAAAACAAAACAAAACAAAAATTAGAAGACAATAGGGCAAACTAAATGAATAAGTGTTTTGCTGTGCTGGGGCCAATCTACTCAGATTTTCAAGACTTAGTCCTAAAAAGACATTATCCATTAGGTGTCTCAGAATGTTTGATTAGCTGGCTTTAAGTCATCAGAAAAAGATGTAATATACTCTGCTGGGACACTGACATCATTCTCAAGTGCTCTGAAAACAGCCAAGGTTTGAAGATGTGAGCTCTTTCTCTATGAAAAGGGAAAGGTTTGACAGCTACACAACTGCATTAGGGACATTCTTTCTAATGATTTATGCATTTTGTTTCATAGAAATGTCAGAGTGTAGAGGGTCTGAATAGTCTTCAAATTGATGTTGTGGCAGGGTGAGAATTCTGCTCTTGTAAACAAAATTATTTATACCATATTACAAACTTTTATTAAAAACAAAATTGTAATAAATAAAAACATCATGACTCAATGACAGAGCATTCAGTTGGGCCATAGGAAACCTAACTGCTTTTATTGGTGCTGGTATGTGCTTCATGGACCTTGGACATCAAACTTGATTTCTCATGCTCTTGTTTTTATTTTCTCTCTTGGTTTATGTCGTAAGGGCAAGCAACTTCTGCAAAGACTTTATGCAGAACCTGACAGAAAATCATCTGCAGTATCTAAGTTGTAGCCTTATGTAAAAATGAAGTGAAAAAGCAATGAAGAGTTTTGAATATCATATCTTTAAATATTTATTCTACTCAGGTGGTATGATAGAAAAAGATATATCACATAAAGAATGAACAAAACATAGAAGATTAAAAAAAAATTCTGGGCAGATAACAAGAAGGTTGAAATTTCTAAATGCAGTGAAAAGTAAACTGCTGCTTTACTTTCCCTGAAAATTAAGCATTTTCAATTTTTTGTTATTTTTTTAAGATTGAAATCTTACATACTGCTCCTTTTACTCCCAAGAAAACCCATTTTCATTACTTCTAAAATACAGCTAATAACTCTTTTAAAGAGCTATGTATTTCTTTTACAAAACCTTTAAGTATGAATATTCTCTCTAAGTCTTTTATTATTCCAGATCAAGAAGATAAAAGTGTTTGATCATTAGATTCTTCCAAGATATCTGTAAAGAACATATTATTACAAAAAAATTTTAGTTAAAGTAATAGGCTGAAAAAGCATCACATACAAATACAGCAAGTTACCTTTTGAATAGGTTGTAATAGATTGTCTGAAGTCACAGTTCAAGCAATGTAGTCCCTTTGGCTCGCTGAGTGCCTTATTTAGCAAATACAATAGATTAACTTCTTTTTGTTTTGTCTTGCTGATAATGCTGGAATAGTAGTATTGGTTGAGATGTGATCATTTTTTTCTCTGATAACTCTAAGATGTTGAAATAAGAAGCAGAACATAGAATACTTCACATGTAATATTCCAAATTCTTCCATAATTAATTTGTAGACACAATCTTACAGTAATGTAAAAAATTCCAAGTCCTCATAATGTTTGATTAAAAGTAATACCCACACCTACTTCCCTCCTAAGCATGACCTATCCCTAAACATCAGCAGAAGATAAATTGCATTACAAGGGTGATCACTACCTCACCTATTTCAGTCAAAGCTCTATGAATGCCTCCTGTGGAAAACTGAGGTAGTAACAAACAATCCTTTATAACAAGTGAGGTTGGAGCTGGCTCTAGTGTAACTTTCTAACTTAAGTTGAAAACAGTGAGATAGAAGTGGAATTACATCAAACAGTGATTTTTTTCCACAACAGTGGAAAGCTGTCTCCTGAATTAGCTGCAGTACTGTGGAAAAGGAAATATAGAACTTGTATTTTTTCATTCAGTAGAAAATAATTTCAGGCAAGCAATTAATCGTTTTTTTAAATATTTGAACAAAATAATAAATTAATTTCTGCCCTACCATGAGAGTTTCTACTTACTTCAGTACTAGATTTTATCCTGGGAAAAGCAACACTTGGGTGATGTATGGATTGAAATGATAATGAAGGGAATGAAAAATATTTAACTGTGTAGTCTCCCTAACTTTCTGTAAGTAACTACTTTGTACATATCTGGGCCTTTTGCCCATATATGTGCAGAAAAGTATCATTTCTGCATCTTGCAGCTCCTTGGACTTTGATTCATGTCTCTCAGTTTTAGCTGCATAGGTATTTGACAGCTAATCTAGAATTTGAACCTGAACTGACAGCACTTGAAATTTCTCTGATGATTAGAAATAAGATTAGCCTGAATAAATTACTTTCTAGAAATAGCTATGACTAAGTTAGAAAATATTAATTTCATCCTTGACTTGGAGTAATTGCATAGCAACTTCATGTTATTTAGGAACATTTTTCTCCATACCAACTAAGGTCATAGAATCATAGAATGGTTTGGGTTGGAAGGGACCCCAAAGATCATCTAGTTCCAATCGCAACACCTTCCCCTACACCAGGTTGCTCAAAGC
>NW_010303768.1:0-367 GCF_000700745.2 Antrostomus carolinensis
AAATAAGCTAAAGGACTGATGCTGGGGAGATTTGAGGGTGGGGCAGTAGGGGTGGGCAGGAAAGGGAGAAATCCCTGAGCTTTCATATTTCTTAAAATACGTCCTGTGCCATGTTTTATTTGAATGTTGTTTAGTGTGGAAAAAAAAAAAAAAAAAAAACAGCTGGATAGATGCTCTTATTGAAATGCTGCTGGAGTGGTTCTGGAGGTCACGATCAGAGAGGAAGGATGATCCCAAGGTTGTTTTTTCTTTTCCCGGGGGATCGCTGAGGGATGGTCGGTGTTTTGTTGAGCTCGTCCTTGTTTTCCTGGTCCGGTGGCTGCAGGGAGGTCTGGGCAGCACTGCCTGTCCCTGCCTGTCATGGGAC